>NC_021162.2:39406769-39432529 GCF_000331145.2 Cicer arietinum | reverse complement strand
GGATAAGTTCGTTATTTTCATTTTAAAGCATTGTGAGTCCAATTTTCTTAGGGACTACATGTACCGGACTCACCCATTGACTATCAGAGATGGGATATATAATGCCTGCTTGCAAGAGCTTGGTCACTTCTTTTTTTACAACATCCAGAATTAATGGGTTAAGTCGCCTTTGGGGCTGCCTGACTGATTTTACCCCATCCTCCAGTAGTATCCTATGCATACACATGGATGAGCTAATACTAGGAATATCAACCAAGGTCCATCTGATTGTCTTCTTGTGTTTACTTAAAATCTACAACGCTTCTCTTCCTGTTCATATTCAACTTTGGCTGAAATAATCAGAGGTAACTTGCCACTTCCTTCTAAATATGCATATTTTCAAATTTTCAAAAAGTGGTTTAAGCTCTATAGTCAGTGGCTGTTTAATGGAGGGAACAACACCAATGGCCGAAGCTAAGTCTACAAAATCAATTTTGTTAGTAGAAATATCAATATTAGCACA
The DNA here is from genome assembly GCF_000331145.2 of Cicer arietinum. Classification (NCBI taxonomy): domain Eukaryota; kingdom Viridiplantae; phylum Streptophyta; class Magnoliopsida; order Fabales; family Fabaceae; genus Cicer; species Cicer arietinum. Next base: position 39,432,027 of record NC_021162.2, on the reverse strand, counting down.
ATGATCAACCTGTAAGGCAGCTTCGATCTCAGCACACACATATCACAATTGAGTATATGTATAGAATTCACAAGTATAAGTATCATCAAAACCAGACAATGAAGGAAAATCAGTAGCAAACATATCAGGGTAAGTGTCATCAACTAACCAGGATTGTACCTGTTAGATGACATATCATAGTTGGCTTGTGGATTGTATATATTTGTTGCATATGCTTAAGGAGCATCAGCAATTGGATCTTCTTGTAACGTAGGACATGAATCTGTAGGATGCTCTGCAGAAGTGCAAATACCACAAATCATTGCTTGGGTTTTACCTATTGCCAATTTTTTTACTAAAGATCTAAGCTCATCAAGTCTGCCTTCTAAATTCTTATGGGAAAAAGCTTGAATTTCACTCACACCCCTTGTCAACACTGCTGAATTGCTTCTAGTTGTAAACTGCTTACAATTAATGGACATGTTCTCAATCAAAGCCTTTGCCGCTTTTGGGGTCTTATCGACAAGTGTTCCCCCACTAGCAACATCGAAAATGCTTTTATCTATAGGTAGCAAGCCTTCATAAAAATATTGGATGAGCAGTCGTTTAGAAATCTGGTGATGAGGATAGCTAGACACTAATTTATTGAATCTCTCCCAATACTTATGTAATGATTCCCTGCCAATCTGCCTGATGCCACATATTTCTTTTCTGATTGAAGCAGCTCTTGAGGCAGGGAATAATTTTTCTAGAAACAATATCTTGAGATCATTCCAACTTGTAACATAACCTGGTTGAAGGTAGTATAACCAGTCCTTGGCATCATCTTAGAGTGAAAATGGGAAGGCTCTCAACTTAATGTGGTCTTTTGTGACTCCTTGAGACTTCATAGTGGAACACACAACATGGAATTCCTTCAAGTGTTTGTGGGGATCCTCGCCTGCAAGACTATTAAACTTTGGAAGCAAATGTATTAAACCAAATTTAAGTTCAAATGGTACAATAACTTCAGGATATGTGATACACAATGCATTATAATTGACATCAGGTGCAACAAGTTGTCTTAAGGTTCTATTATTCGCATCAACCATATTTTGTAGCAAGTTGTCAATTTCAATATATGACTCTGACTCGTTAACACTAGCAGCTCTATTAAGTCTACGACATAAAATGAAATGTCCTATCTATTTCTGGTTCAAGAGAATGCAGATTTACAAAACTAGTCCTAGTCATGCATCATCATAACAATGGAATGCAAAATCACAATTCTGTAAATTCCAACAATGTCCGTATCGCTAAAATTGAAGTTAATAATCGAAAACCCTAGAAATAAAATCCAAAAAATATAAACATACAACCAAAAATTTCTAAAAATCAAATAAAGGCAACTCAAATTTTTTTGAATTTTTTGGAGAATATAAAAATTTCATAAAATTGAAAAAAGGGTCTAAACAAAGGAATTTGAGATTTTTGTGGAGAAATGCCGGAGCAATTCGAGACAGTCAAGGTGTTGATGAAACTCTGACTGAGAAATGTTGAATCTCAAGGTGTTGATGAAACTCTAAACTCGTAGATTAATCTTATAAAATTAGTCTTCCATGAAATTAAAATAAAAACTGTTTATTTCTTATAGCAATCTGAATCCTAATATTTCATCTGTAGAAAAGAAACAAAACTACCAATATATAGTACTCGATATTAGACTTTAGGGTTTAGGGTTTAAAAACAAGTGACCCGCTAATTAAAATTATTACAAAAGTTCATATTAGGAAATCTACAATTTAGGCCTAGTAAAGTTCGGCATTAGGCTTTTATTCCAACACAAAAGTTGTAGCTCTGATGTTTAGCTTTCCAACGCCTACTTGTATGCACCAATCGGATATCCATAGCTCAAGTTATGGCCTATAGAGCGAGCAAGAGTCAAAATGCAAATAATAAAATTATAATTCAAATAAGCTATAAAGAGATTTTAAATATTATTCTAAGCTATAAAGAGATTTTAAAATACCAAAATAAAAATCTAGAAATATGTGCCAAAATGCTATGATCAGTTATCAATGGTTTAACTCCCAAATAGTGTTACTCTGAAGAGTCACCATTTGATTGTTAAGTATCCGATAACTTCCCAAACCTCTAGTACGGCTTAGTTCACCCTACTCTTATTAATTACAATAGTTTTCTGCTAATGTACGACTCGACACCAATTAACTAAAATTTGATATCTCAATCCATACATCTTAATATATTATAGGCAAGTAAATATAAAGAATAGTTTGAATCAATTTAAAACAATTCAACTACCAATCAGTTCTAGCTTACGATTGTTCAAAAAGATTTATAAGGTACAATAGTCCAACTAAATTTTCAAATTAAACCTTTACATAACCTTTTAATACAACAAAGGTCCTAATATATTATAACTAAACAATTAAATTTGGATTTTTCCATGGTATTAAACTGCACCTGAACTGCCTTAAACTGCTAAATTTTTAAAATAAAAGGAGTGAGAAAAAAACTCAGCGAGTTTTAAAAGTAAGGGAGGGGAAGTTTGAAATTATTCTTTTCATATAAAAAAAATGCAGAAAACATAAAATTCTGATACATCTCAAATTGAAGCTCTCAACTTCACTTTTTATTTATAAACTGAACTGAAATCATTCTTTTAGAATTGTTAAAATATTATATTAGTATGTAAATAATTAGATATGTTGTAAGTATTCATGTCTGTTAGTATTCATATCTATTAGTATTTATGTCATTATGTTTGTTTAATACTCATAATCTATATAAAGAACTTATGTTGTGTAGTTGAAACACATGGGCTATTCAACATGTCTCTCAATATTTTTCTTCGTATTTAACATGGTATCTAGAGCATGTTGAGAGACAACCCTAATCATCAACTACCCGGTGGACCACTGTCTCTGGTGAATATTGTTTTCCAAAAAACCGTGTTCTCAACTCTGGTTTCGCCCTCGCTGCTTTTCTTACGTTGATTCCTCAATTTTTGTCCATCCGTCCATGCTTTGTCGTCACTGACGCCGCTATCTCTGACGATTTTTTTCGATGAACGACCACTCCAGCAGCGTCGTACACCCCAGATCAGCCCACCCCTCCACGTGCACCGTCAACAAAGCATCCACACACACTGTCCATTTCCACGCGTGTGAGATCCACGTGCAGCCTGCAACCACTGCGCATGACGGTGCGTCCGACAATCGTTCATGGCGCCACTTCTTCGGTGACACTCGCCTCTGCCTTTTGATTCCATATATGCACTTAGTTCTCAATTTTGAGTCACTGATATACGAGTTCCAGTTCAAACAGCACCAGTTTTCCAGGTTCAGACGCATTTTCTGGCACCCTTTACCAACCATGACGTCTCAGTCTAAAACAAAGGGCATTTTCACCAACTACATCACATTTCCTCTCTCTGTCAAAAAATTGAATGGATCAAATTATGATAGTTGGGCCGCCGACATCAAACTATGGTTGCTTGGTCAAGGTTACGAGGATCATCTCACTCAAAATCCTGAAAAGGTGGTTGTGACTGAAACTTCAAAATGGAAACATATAGATGCTCAATTGTGTAGTGTCATTAACGCTCCATCCAGATGTTAAACCGATTTTCCGTCCACATCTCACGTGTGAATCGGTTTGGAGTCAGGCAAAGGCACTATATACTAACAACACTCAACGTCTATATGAAGTTTGTCACCACTTGTTGAATATCATTACTTCGAAGACGATAGATGGCTCTATTTCTTCATATCTTGATACCGTTCATAGTGAACTTCATGATTTTAATGAGTTTCTCCCTCCTGTTGCAAGTAATCCAATTGAACAAAAGAAGGAGTTGCATCAACACAACACCTTCTTCATGCTCCTTGCACTCTATGGCCTACCTCAGGAGTACTCTGCAACTCGTGGTCAAATTTTTGTGTCTGTTACTGTTCAGGATATGTTTACTACCTCATTGATCATCCTTCGAGTACCAGTAAAACATCCAGTTGAGAACTCTATTACTTCAGCTCTGGGTGATACTGTTGCCCTTGTATCTCTGGGACATAGTCAGAGTCGCTCTCATTGAGGACCATCAAACTCTAATCCTCGTCCCAAATGTGAGTATTGTAATCGACTTGGACACACTATTAACCACTGTTGGAAGTTGCATGGTAAGCCTTCGCCTTCAATAAATGCATCTCATATTGATCCTTCTGCCACTATTCAAACTACACCATCTCCACAAGGCTCCCCGACACATTATGAAGATTTCCTTTGGTGGGTTTAGAGTCATCTGAACTCTAGCTCTCCAACTTCGGTTGAACTTCCATGATGTGCTCTGCCACAAAACCCCCTCATACTATCCATGCTCAACTAGGACACTCAAGTCTTACAAACTTCAAAAATTGGTGCCTAGTTTGTCTAAGTTGTTTACTTTACATTGTGAGTCATGTCAGTTAGGGAAACACACCCGTAATAATATTCCTGATTGAGTCAATAAAAGAGTTTCGTCTTCCTTTGCTTTAGTTCACTCTAACGTTTGGGGTCCCTTTGGTACTGTGTCTACTTTAGAGTCTAAGTATTTTGTTACTTGATGACTCTTCATCATATGCATATTTTCCCACTGTTTTAGTCTTATTTATCCTCAATCATCAGTTAAATTAAGGATTTATTTAATACAATTTGTTGATTTTTGTTCTTTGAGTTAATAAAATGTTTTTTGTTTTTATTTCGCTGATTAAGTAGGAATTTGTCGTAATTTTACATTGCGTTTTGTTTTAGTGCAGTGCTGAATTTTGGTGAAAAATCAACATGACATATGTGTAGTATTTCAGCCATATCTGGAGTTCTAGAAGTCCAATTAGTGTCATTCCAAGTGCTAATGAAAGCTAAGATCCATACCTACAACTTTCATGAAGACACCGGGACCAAATTCAGAAGCAAAAGATGAGAAAAATGCAAAATACATCAGACAACAGATGAAATGCGCCTGGAGCGCGTCCTGGAGCGCTTGGAGCGCATTTCTTAGGATTGGACTCTGCCAACGCGCGCCTGGAGTGCGTTTTTCCGCGCCTGGGGCGCGCGACGCGCACCAGAATCATAAAAACGCAGATTTTTACTGTTTTAGGGATTTTTTTTGACTCTGGGGAACTTGGGAGACTTGTGCCCTAGCATAGAAACTCAAAGACGGCCGTTTCTAACGCGATTGAAGCAGTTTTATCAAGAATCATCCATGAATCATTCTTGTAATTCTTCTTTAATCCTTATCTTTTGTATCTCTGTCATGAGTAACTAAACCCTATTTGTTAGGGATGAGTGTAACCAGATGAAACCCTTATTTTTCTGATTTGATTTCTAGTTATATGAATGAGTTTATTGAATTGTTTTTCTCATCTCTGTGCTTAATGCTTTTTATTGCTTGATCAACATTAAAATGTTCTACGATTTGTATTTTGAAACGGAAGTGGACTTTACGAATGCTTGAGATGAGAAATTCATGAATTTGTAGTCTAGGGATAGATGCAGGTCATGAAACCAATTAAATTAGTTGCAAAGCAATAATTTACAAGAGAATTTCTATACAGTAATGCTTAATTCTAATCTTAAATCCACTAAGGAATTAGGGGTTACTTTGGAATTAAAGGTTCTGTCACTAAGACATTAGGGCAAGAATAATAAAGAGAATTCGGTAATAATTCAATAAAGGAATTCAGTAACTAGGATCAAATTAGACACCAAGGTTGGATTCGAAGTGAAACTCATCCCTGACATTTTTCCCAATTTATTAAAGATCAATTTTACTACTGCTGTCAATTTTAATTATTATTTCAATCAACTTGGGAACTTTTTGTTCAATTTTAGTAACTAAATATAATTCAATAGTAAAACGCAATCCTCGAGTTCGACACTTGGTACTACCGTTTTATTATTACTTGCAACGATTCAGTACACTTGTTGAAACGCTATCATTACTTTTATTGATGATTACTCTCGTTGTATGTGGTTATTTTTAATGAAAAATATAGTTGAACTGTTTTCCATTTTTGAGCAATTTTATCAAGAAATTGAAACTCAATTTGGAGTTTCTATTCGTACCTTAAGAAGTGATAATGCTCAGGAATATTTGTCCCATCAATTTCAAAATTTTATGGCTTCCAATGGTATTCTACACCAAACATCATGTCCTTATACACCCCAACAAAACGGGGTAGCCGAACACAAAAATCGGCATCTCATTAAAACCACACAACCTTACTTATCCATGGCAATGTTCCATTCCATTTTTGGGGGGATGCAATCTTAATGACATGCTACCTTATCAATTGTGTGTCGTCTTCTGTCCTTGATGGCAATATCTTTCATTCAGTCCTCTTTCCCCATACCCCTTTTCACCCACGACCACCTCGTGTCTTTGGGTCCATGTGTTTTGTTCATAATTTATCTCCTGGTTTGGAGAAACTGTCAACTTGATCACTCAAGTGTGTCTTTCTCGATTATCATCAGTCCTAAAAAGGCTATCATTGTTATTCTCCTACACTACACCGATACGTTACATCAGCCGATGTTACCAATTTCGAGTCTGTACCATATTTTGAATCTACCCATATTGCTATTGAGCCCCATCAGGACATTAATCTTGAACCTCCTCAAGTAGTTATCCATATTCTACACACTCGTATTCCTATTGAACCTGTCGAGTTTTCCCCCCAACCTCCACGACCACTACAAATATATCAGTGTCGTCGCCTACCCTCTATTGTGCCTATTCTTCTCTCCTCCGGCGCCACCTCCATATCCGATCCCACCACCTGAGCATGACCTTCCCATTGCTCTTTGTAAGGATATTCGCATAACCCGTAATCCATCTACTCATTATATTGATTTGTGTTGTCATCTTCGTTCTCATTTGCATTCCACTTGCTTGTCCTCTTTGTCTTTTGTTTATATTCCTAAAACTACATGTAAAGTATTATCCCACCCTGAGTGGAGGCAATAAATGTTTGATGAGTTGTGTGCTTTACAAAGCATTGGTACTTGGGAATTGGTTCCTTTACCTCATAAGAAGTCTTTAGTCATTTGTCGTTGCCTCTACACGGTGAAGATTGACCCTAATTGTAAGATTAATCAATTTAAGGCTCGTTTGGTAGCCAAGGGATATACCCAGATTTTAGGGTTAGATTACAATGATATATTCTCACCTGTTGCCAAAATGGCATATGTCAGACTGTTTTTGTCCATTGCAGCAATTCAAAATTGGCATGTCCATAAACTTGACATTAAAAAAGCCTTTTTGCACTGTGATCTTGAAGATGAAGTTTATATAGAGCAACCACTAGGGTTTGTTTCTTAGGGGGAGTCTTCCATCATAGTTTGTCGGCTACACAGATCCATTTATGGTCTTAAACAATATCCTAGAGCTATGTTTGGCAGATTCAGCTCGGTAGTACAAGAGTTTGGTATGATTCATAGTGAAGCCGAACACTTCGTATTTTATTATCACTCATCCCATGTGTGCATCTATCTTATTATTTATGTGGATGACATTGTTATAATCGGTAGTGATCAGCAAGAAACACTCCAGTTGAAACAACATATTTCAAATTAATTTCAAACTAAAGACATTGGTAAACTCCGTTATTTTTTTGGGATTGAGGTTGCCCAATCAAAGGATGACCTTGTAATTTCACAAAGACAATATGTTATGGACATTCTTGAAGAAACATGTCTATTAAATGCCAAGCCAGTTGATACTCCTATGGATCCAAATGTCAAACTCTTACCTAATCAGATGGAGCCTCTATCAAATTCAAGAAGATATAGGAGATTGGTTGGAAAATTAAACTATCTCACAGTCACCCGTCTTGACATTTCCTTCGTTGTCAGTATGGTAAGCCAATTCTTAAGTTCTCCTTGCCAATAACATATGGATGTTGTAATCCAGATTCTTAAATACATCAAAAGTGCACTTGGAAAAGGTCTCATTTATGAATATAGATGACATACTCAGATAGTTGGCTACTCAGATGCCGATTGGGCAGGCTCACCCATTGATAGATGATCCACTTTCGGGTATTATGTAGTTGTCGGAGGAAATTTAATATCTTGGAAGAGTAAGAAACAAAATGTTGTTGCAAGATCCAGCGCTGAGGCAGAATACAGGGCCATGACACTAGTAACATGTGAACTCATATGGTTGAAACAGTTACTGAAAGAACTTCAATTTGAAAAGGCCAGCACAATGACACTAATATGTGATAATCAAGTTGCATTGTACATTGCCTCAACTTTTGTTTTTCATGAGAGGACCAAACATATTGAGATAGACTGTCATTTTGTTAGAGAAAAGATCGAATCGGGTGACATCATCACTAACTTTGTCAATCCAATGATCAGTTGACAGATGTTTTTACAAAGTCATTGTGAAGTCCTAGAATTAGTTATATATGTAACAAGCTGGGTGCATTTGATTAATATGCTCCAACTTGAGAGAGTGTTAAAATATTATATTAGTATGTAAATAATTAGATAAGTTGTAAGTATTCTTGTTTGTTAGTATTTTTGTCTATTAGTATTCTTGCCATTATGTTTTTTAATACTCATAATCTATATAAAGAACTTTTGCTGTGTAGTTGAAACACACGGGTTATTCAACATGTCTCTCAATATTTTTCTTCGTATTTAACAAGAATGATTCTAGAAAACTACACATGACCTCTGAAATCCTTTCCTTGTAAACAAAGAAAGGTTGCCCAATTATCTTGACATGGGTCACTAAGATAATTGAGACCTGAGCAGTAAAGGTGGTCTGGCCAAACCCCCAATCAACTTTCTGATTGTTCTCTTTTACCTGTTGAACCATGCCTAGAACAATTTGATTCCCACTATGAATAGGGTCATGCATGATCTGATTAATGAGATTGTACTGAACTTGAGATGTTTTATATGAAATGTCTTTATTATATCATGTATGCAATGCATCTTTCGTCCACAACAATTTTAAATGATTTAACAGTATACTAAATCTATAATAATTTAATCCTAAGATCCTAATTCGAGACTAGAACCAGAGGAAGAAAAATAAAAACAAAAAAGTCATGAAATTAATAACAACATAAGAGTCATAAAATTAATAACAACTTCAGAGTCATAAAATTAGTAACAACATCGATGTCATGAAACTAATAACCACATCAGAGTCATGAAATTAATAACAACTTTAGAGTCATACAATTAATAACAACTTCAGAATCATACAATTAATAACAACTTCAGAGTCATACAATTAATAACAACATCAAATTCATGAAAATGGTAACAACGTCAGAGTCATGAAATATCATTTGGATGCAGATTTAAAACACCTACATGCGAAAACAATTGCTTTAAAGAATTCAGAACTCACAGTTTTGCATATGCATCAAAGGCATCAGTAGTAATCGTGCTCGACAAGCATATTGGCCTTAAGTTAAGGTCTACAAATCTAATTATATTTTCCTAACACATAATTCATTCACAACATCACACAAATAGAGATAAGTTGCATGCATGCTCTAAATTAATAGAGATAAACTCAAATTTTCAATGAAATTCCTATGTGCTAATTTTTTTTTTTATCCTCGCTATTTTAGTTATTTTCTTCGATTCCCCTTTTTTTGAAACAGTTTTAGAATTTGTAGTAAAATTTAATCCCCTCATCTCACATGATAAAAAGGTAAAGAACTCACCTAATTGTACTATGAAGAAGAAACTTGTGTCCCAACTCTTTTTGGAACTCCTATAATTTCAGATTCCCTACTTTAGCTCGAATCCCTCTTGGTTGGTCGTGTTTTCCTTGTTCCACTGATTTGAGCTGATTCACAAGGATGAACAAACATACTTCCGCGTGCAATGGTGCTAGGCAGGTTTGGGGATGTTAGTGAACTTTTAGTTTTGAAAGATTTGAAAGAAGAGTGAAAATAGGGAATATGGAAAATAATTTAAACAGTAACAAATGGGGTTTTTTCCAAAATTGGTTTACGGGAAGGAGGAGAGAACGAGTGAATGGTGAAATGTCTTTCCGCGAAAGATTTATGAGAGGAGAAAAAGGGAAGAAAATTCCTAAATTGTCCATTGGCCTGCATCCCTTATTACTCTTGTGCCCCTCTTTATCAATTTAAATTTAAATAAAAATCCTTATTTCTAAATTTAATAATATTATTTGTAACACATGTATTTTATCAAATTTTAATTAGTTAGGTTATTACGGATAACGTCTTGATGTGTCATGAGTCTTTCCCCCACTTTTGAAATAGTAGCATGGGCTCAATGAACGATTTAATGTCAATACCTAGACAACCATCAAACAAGTATCACAACCAATCATTGAGTAAGATTCTTACCAAGAAACTAATCACACATTCACAAGCCAAAAAATCACACCAAACATGTCTATGCGATCCATATTTCACCAAAAGCAAAAAATATTGTTAGATCAATTTAATGGTAAATAATACACCATTAAGGAGACAAGATCTAAAAAAATTGCATGTTTCAAGTCTTACCTACTACCCAAACTTAATTAAATATTTGCATTCAATAAACCACGGTAATAGATGCGATAAAACAATCCATATTACACCTAGAATACATATATACAATCAGATCTAATTAAGGATGAAAGCAACAAATATTATAGATGAAAGGTCCAAGATTCAAGGTATTGATCCAAGAGGTACATTGCTTCCTAGAATGGATCTCAAATTTTCACCAATCCAAAAATAACATCGTTTGCACCAAAATGATCTATATTTCACTACAATTCCAAAATCAACAACATAATGAATTAAGGACAACCCAAAGGCAAACATACCCCACAAAATCATAAGTGAACAACGTAAGGAAACTTCTCATCACCAATAATAAACAACATAGAAATGGCACATAATGACTTCTAAATAATAGGAAAAGACTTTGAGCGAACAAAACCGTAAGACGATATTTGATTAATAATTAGATGAGAATTTGAGTTTAGAATCAAGAAACCAACTTTATAATATGTTAGGCTACTTACCAACTAATATCGAAATTTTAACACCCCAATTTTCACGAATTTTTTCCTTTTTAAATAAAATATTTCTAAAAATATCATTTAAAATAAATTCATCGACAACATCTTTACAAGGTAAGCGAAAACATCCCAAATCAAACTTATGTATTTCAATTGTATATTACATCAAGATAAGTAATATAACGATAGTTATTGATACTAATAACCCGACTATTCCTAAGCGGATCATAACACACTTAAACGAAGGCTATTGGATACTACTGACCCACTAGCTACATCACATTGTCCGCATTGGACTAGCAATTGAAGCCACGACTTTGCTACACCATCACTTTCATCCCATATTCTACATAAACAAATCTTAGTAATTTAGGGCATTCAGCCCAATCCACAACAAAGTAAAGAGTTACCAATCAAAATTAACCTATAACACTTAACAATTATGAAATCATAACAACAATAATTAAAGCATAGTATCAACTTTAACACATGCATCAAAACAACCTAATGCAATGTCTATATGTCATTGCATATTATTCCGAAATATCGCTTACCTCTGCAGAGGATTGTGGGTCAATAATCACATAATATTACTAGTGAGCCATCAATCACATGACATCACAATTGTGTAGTCTCTCGCAGATAAAACACGACTCAGTTTCTCTTCAAGGATCAAGATAGATAAAAAAATCACATGACAACACTACATGTCTCATCGCAGTCATCACTTATCTATAAAATGCATGAGCATAATCTCACTCTTGCACAAAGAAATTATTATGTTAACATGATTCTTAAAAGACTCGTCTTTTAAAACTTTTTTTGTTAAGCATCAATAATGTTACCACCACTTTTTTCCAGAGAATACTCTTAACATTTAACATCGATAATATAATTACATATAAATCATGTACAAATTTTCAAACAATATGTACACATAATTCATCTTATGTACAAAAGATCACATATCAATTACACACAATTCTTGTCATGTACAAACAATCATACATCAAGTAAACACATTTATAACAACTACGTGTTAGTTTAGAAAATTAAAAAGAACTACGTCATAACACTTCCTTAAAAAAGGAAAAGCTTAAGCTACTTCAAACCCACATTCTTTAAATTAACAAGGTCTCAAACTCTTCTACTACTCTTAACATTTAACTAAGTAAATTTTACAAAGTTAAAATAAAATCCTAGACTCTAATACTAAGTACCATAATCGATTTACACCTCAAAACCACCTTAAGGTTTACTTTTTCTCAAACCAACTTAATACTTACTTATTATATTAGGGTACTCATAGTTAAAGACTTTTTTTTTAATCAAAACGAAACACTTACTAATTTAAACCAATTTAAAATCACAAAGTCACAAACTTTAAAAATAAAGTCTTCATACGCTAGAAGTTTTCCAAACCTTTTTCTACCAAAAATTTGCCATGACTTTCTTGTTTCAATCAACATCTTTTTGAAAGGATCTACAAGATTCATTTCTTGTACAACAACACAAAAACCCATTTTTATCAACAAGAATATAAAAAAAAAAATTTATCCCCATGAGTACTTGGTGCCAAGGCTTTGATTCATTTTCAAAAGCCAAGGAATACCAATCTATCTTTCTTTTTCATACATTTGAATTAATTAGCTTCTTGAATCTTCTCATATATGTATGATTATTCTGAACTTTCAGTACATAGAAAATTAGTTTTGTCTGGTGAATCGTGATTTATGTTTTGATTCTTTTTATTAGTTTTTGTCTTAAAAGAATCACTCAAAAGCACCTATTTAATAGAAATGTGTATCAAAATCTCTTAATCATTAATGTTTGTTTTCTTTAAAATATATTTAGGGGTTTGAATAGTGTTTCTTTTTAAAATCTTTTTAATGTGACTAAGTTATAGTAAGGAAAATCGGATAGATGAACAAAAACAAAATTGAATAAAACAGACGATTTATCCTAGTTCACCACCAATACGGTAGCTACATCCAATCCTTTCAACCTGAACCATTGAATCCACTAGTTCACCGCATAATTATACTTTCACTGAACACCTACTAGTCAAACTAATTATGCTAAAGTCTTCTCAACTTTCTAGCTTAATACAGTTAAGTTATTGAGGAAGGCAACCGCTACTGGGCTAGGTTACAAGAGAATAGGTTTAGGTTTTCTTAAAAACCTCTCACAAGAGAGTGTTTATGAATTTGTTCTCTCAAAAACTTATCTCAGCACCTAGGTAAAACGAGTGATTAAGAGCATGAGTGCACAATAGGTTGTATATAGGGATGCGAATAGGCTAGGCCGTCCGTCGGGGGCCTATGGCATGACCTACTTATGGTCTGGTGTGGCCTGACCTATTTAATAAAAAGGTTAGGCTCAAGCTATTTTTAAAGCCTATTTATTTAAATAGGTCAGACTCATACTTATAAAAAAACCTATTAGGTCTGACAGACCGGCCTATATATATTTTATTATTTATTAATGTTATTTTTTATTATTATATTAATAATAATATTTCCTATTTTAAATTCTATCAATTAGGAAATCACTCAGTAGTCATTCCATATTCGGTAGTCGTTCCATATTTGGTAGTTGTTCTATATTCGGTAGTCATTCAATTAGTCAATCACTCAGTAGTCGTTCCATATTTGTTTGAGAGGTAATAATGGGTGCGTTTGTTTCAGAAAAAAAAAAAAAAAAAAAAATTATTTTTTGAAATCAAAAATTATTTTTTAGGGTTTAAAGGATGTTTGTTTCAGATTTTTTTAAAATTATTTTGTTAGAAAAAATATTTTTGTTTAATATATATAGATATGTACATTGATATTGGTATGTGGAGAGCATCGTGTGGTATGAGTAGAATATTTAAATGTTTTAATGTGAATACGGCTTTTAAATAGGCTTTCAGGCCAGGTCAGACTTATAAAAAGGACAGGCCAGACTTTTAAAAAGGTCAGACCAGGCCGAAAAAAAAGCCTATTATAGGTCGTAGGCCAGACTTAGGCCTAAAAAATTAATCGTAAGCCAGGCTCAGGACTTTCAAAGCTTGGCCTAGCCTGGCCTATTCCCACCCCTAGTTGTATATGCTTATATCTTGTGTTTTTCATATTTTTTTAAGTGAGGAATTCATATCATTTTATAAAGATCATTTAGGGTTTCAGGTTGTTGTTCTGATTGCAAGAAATTTAACATAAATCATGAAGTTTCATATCAAATCTTTTGAGATTGATTTGCTATAGAATAATTTCCAAAATGGATCCGTGTAATTGATTTAGTGTAGCTTTTTATGAAAACGGGGAAACATAGGATATGATGATCAAAGCATCTTCATAGACCTTTAGACAAGTAGCAAATTTAGGATGTTCATAAGAGGATGTGCAAAGGCTTTGTCTTCTTCAAAATGTTGACTTTCATTAGAGCATTGGCTTCTTTCATCATAAATCAGAGTTAGACGATCAAATAATTGATATTGATGATGTAATTATGAGAATCAGGCAATCACTTGTTTGTCAAGCTTATTAGAGGCAAGCGAACATAATATAGCTACATTCATCAGAGGCAACCAAAATAGAGCATATCATGTATTTCTAGAGTCACTAGAACAAAGAATTTCTTGCATTATTGGAGTCAACTGAAATAGAAAGTTGTTTGCATCACTAGAGGTGCTTGTCAAAGCACTCTCACCAGACTTCGAAAAGCGGAGTGAAGCGAAGTCTTGCTATTTCTTTGTCTTAGTCCAATCTTCAGAGGATATAACATAAGATCCTATAAAATTCACTTGATCTGAGAATTGCACACTTAAACAAAACATTAGCGCTTTAACTTATTCCCACAGACTGATTTTGTTATCATCAAAACAAGTAAAGGTCATGGTTCTTCAAACCAACTTGATTCTAACAATCTCCCCTTTTTTTATGATGACAAACTTCTATTTTTCTGAACAGGTTTTAATTTTAATAAAGTATATAAGTATTACAGCAAAGGTTCCCCTTAGAATATGCATGTTTAATTCATGAGATAAAAGATATTCTAACATGGTATTTTAATATGAGTTAGTAACTGAAGTTCAGAAAAGACCAAAATGCATTGCTTAAAAAATTCTCAAAAAAATAATTATTCCCTTTTGTCATCAAATAAAAAAAGAGGAAAGAAAGATAAAATATAGAAAGAAAAAATATTACAACAAAATACAGAGAAAACATGCAACTAAGGATTAGGATTCGTGAGCCTAGTGAGAATTAAACTAAGGGTATTCTGGATATCCTCCTGATTTTTGGTAATATGTTCCATAAACACCCTAGTCTTGAAAAAATAACAAAGAACAAACATGAGGCCATATAGAGTTGCATAGGGACTTCCAGAAGTAGAGTTTGCAAACCCTAAATCAACAGTAAAAGAAGAATCGAGAATGCGTTTCTCATCATGTGGGATGAGCAAAAGAAGGTGCAATGGTGCTAAAGAAGCAATCACTCAATCTGCAGTCCATGATCCTTATTATCCTGAATCTAGTTTGTGAGAAAGGAGAAGACTTTGTTCCACTAATTGGAAACATCATTAGGATATAAATTTTGAGCATTTCTATTTCGGGTGGAGGTAATTTTGGTAGTAAGGAATGTTTTGAGGTGTGCGAAGCTATGTGAGGGGGAATGAGATCAAGAAGGATGATGCATGTTGGTGGTTTAGAGGGGAAAGGTGTGGAGCGAGGTGCAGAGAGTCATTTGATGATGAATTAGAGACTAAGTCGACCTAGACTTGAGCTACTGCTTCAACTTCTTGGGGAGGGGAATTCACAAGGTTTGGTGAGGTGGGTTCAGGTACAGGGGTGGAAGAGATATGTGTTTGAGTTGGAGTGTTTGGCTAGAAAGGGAAATGATGGGTTTTGTAGCAAAGGGAGGCAAAATGTTCAACTAGGGTAGCCTCAATCATTTCATGTGAGGTGTTAGAGTTAGAGGTAGTAGGTGTAACAGGTGCAAAGTTAAAGGGAGGGCTAACTATGTTGGTTTGTTGGGGAGATCGTATGGAAGGGGCTGGCTCAAGTTCATAATGGAGGATAGGAATAGGTTGCTCATAATTTGAATGTACCTTATATTTCTTCATGTGAAGTAGGGTTGCCATGTCTTCATCGGTGTTTGGTGCTTCTTCCTCATCATCTTCAATCCTTAGAGTTTGGAAAACTTTTTTCATTTCTTCTCAAACACTTGTGCAGCCTGAGGTTGAGGGAGACAAACGAGGATCATATATTTGCCATAACAATCCACATATATTCTTGAACAACTTCCTTGTTGTCGTATGCAAATATGGGAGCAAATGAGTCATCAAACTCAGAGGGGGAGGCATGAGAGCTACTTGCTTGACCTGTTGACCTTCTAGTGTCACCACTAGGTCAAACACAATTCATGGGAGTCTCATCTTGAAGAGGTCGAAGATGTTGAATATGGGAGAGATGATGAGAGCAAGTGTTCTTCTTGAACGAATCCTCCAACTTTCTCTAGAGACTGAATAAGAGAAGTACGCATGAGTACTACAGTTATTAGTCTAGGGTATGTGATAAACTTAATATTTCCTGTCCTGGAGTTGATGACACATGACCTCATGTGTTTTAGGATGATGTGGGGAAGGTTTGTCCTGATCTTTTGAGAGATGTTCCACATTAAACCCTCATGGTCTTTGCTAACATGGCCCACCGACCCACATTTGGGCACCACGCACCCAATCATAATTTTGAACAGAACTTTGTACTTGGGTTTAAGGGGCAAAAACTTGGAGTTCACTTTGGGGATTTCGAACAGTTCTTTGTTGATTCTGAATGAGTCAACCCTTAACTCATACCCATTTTCAAGCAGCACGCCTTCATTAGGGCACCTGGTGATGGCACCAAGGGATTGCTGAGTGATTTTGATAGGGAGACCCAACACAATGCTTGATACCTCGCCATCTAAGTTTGCATCAACGAACCTCCAAAACTTTTTTACCGAGACGTCCAAAGCAACCTTCTGTTCTAGGTTGAAATACTCATAAAATCATTTCAAATCAATAAAATAAAACATAAATTGAACCCAAAAAAGCACATACAAAATGTGAAATCAGCTCTAGAAAAGAACTCACAGTTTGCCAAGAAGAGATCTCTTTAATTCGAGTTGAGTTGTGGAATCTGCCTGCTTTTCCCAATCCCTAGCTCTATTGCTCTTTATGTGTTGGTTCAAATTTGTTACTCTTAAATCTACTATGTATCCTTCTTCAGTGATACTTTGGACGATTATTGGATTTTGAAAGGATGAAATGGACATGCAAAGAGTTCTAAGGGAATTAGAGTACTTTAGAGAATGTTGTCGTTGAAGAAATTTATAAGGGAATGGAAAAATGAAAAAAAGGATAAGATGATGAACAGTAACTAGTAACTAGTAACTAGTAACTAGTGTTGGTTGTGTTTCAAAATGTTTAGAGAGAAAATGAGGTTTGTTGGTGGAAAAGAAAGTGTAGTTAGTGGTGAAATAAAATGAAGGTTTTTGTTCGTTAAGTGTACCTGTGAAAGAGAAAAAAAGAGAAATGTGTCTAGTTCCTTCTTTGACACATAGATTTGTCAATTCTACCACTTTCATACTACAACTTTGACCCTAAATTAATATAACTAAAAATATTGTATTAATAAATAATAAGATTCTATTAATCTACTTTTTTCTTTAATCTTGTAAATATTCTATTTTAATAATCTGTTTTACTAATAAACTTTTTAATAATCAAATTTTAAAAATCTAAATATTATATTGTTCTTTTAAGGTAGTGAAATAATTGTTACAAAATAAAACGCAAGAAATCAAATACGATTATTTTAATATGGAAAAGATTTTCATAATTGAAATTGTCGATGGTAACTAATGAGTCTAGATCAAATTTTTCTTTATTTATATTATAGGCTTAATTGCAACTTTGGTCTCTCTATTTTAGCTGAATCGCAAAAGTAGTCCCCCCATTTTGTTTCTCCTCAGTTTTGGTCCTCCAATCTGAATTTTGGTCCAAAACTTGATGAAAGTTCATTTTTTAAAGTCGTACTACACCATTTATGATCAAAGATTTCGGGTATATAAATGAGATCTTGAGGCATGGTGTGACTTAAATAAATACAATTTCATCAAGTTTTGGACCAAAATTCTGTATGGGGGACCAAAACTGGCGAGAAACAAAATGGGGGGACTACTTTCGCGATTCAGCTAAAATAGAAGGACCAAAACTGCAATTATATCTCTTTTGAAGGCGAATTATCCTAATAAAATCAGTATTCTTTATCGAGATACAAGATTTCGATTCAATTAAACCAACTTCTACTTTCTTTATAATTGAATTTAGATCGAACAAATTTATAATAATTCATTCCTCAAAAGACTAATATTATTAAATAAATTTTAGTAGTAAGGATTAATTTAACGATTTTAAAATATTATTTCTTTTGATAATTAATTATTTATTATGAATATTTCTCTCTCTTATATCTTTATCTCTCTTATATTATCTTAACGGACGCACTCAATAGTTACACCCCATTGACACTAACCCACATGGCATTTTTTATTAACATTTTAAAAAATAAAAATATAAAAAAATAAAAAGAAAAACAGAAAAAGAAAATGAAAATAAAAACGTTGTCCTCTCTCGCTGCCTTATTCTCACCGCCGTTTTCTCAGGCTCGCGACGGCCGTTTTTCTCGCTTATAATCGTCTCTCTCACTCTCGCCGTGTTCTCTCATCCTGGTCTGCCTCTTACTCTTGCGTCTCTCGCACACTCGAAATCTGCAACGGTGACGTCGACGGAAACGGCGATAGGGACAGCTGAGGTGAAGTTTTCGATCTCGTTTTATTTGGTTTGAGGGTGTGGCGGCAAGGTGAGGCGAGGTCGCGAAAGGTGAGACGGCAAAACAGAAGAAACATTACTGTTTTTTTTCTCCACAAGAGGAAAAAATAAACAAACAAAATGGCTCACTCATTAATAAGAAATTCCATTCAATCAATTAACCCTAATTTTCTGGCCACGTTGTCAGTCCACCGGATCGTCCGGCGTTTGGGCTCCGTGGCCACCGCTGAAGAGGAACAATCATCGTCCTTCACGTTTTCGTCGGAGGGAGATAACGTGTACATGAAAGCACCGGCGGCGAGGAGGAAACAGTCGTCGTCGGTGACGATGCCGATGTCGTTCATGACTGGATCTATTGTTGGGAAGAGGTTCTACAAAGAAGTGAAAACGAGAGAAGCAGACGATGGCAATGGTTGGACGGTGATGCTTGATTATAGAACTCTCAAGACACCTGCTAAGAGGCCACTTAAGCTTCCGACTCTCTCTCTTGCTAAGGCCATTGCTGCTGAATGGGAATATCAAGTATGAACTTATTGTTCTTTGTGCATTTTGTTGTAATTTCAACTAGAATGATTAGGCAAATTGATACTCAAATTGTAAGGGTCAATCAAATTAGTTTTTGAATTTTACAAATTGAAACTTTTATCCTTGGAGACAATGCTGTGGTATGCTAATTGAATATGTCGATTTCATTGCAATCTGGACTAATTTGCTTATGAAATTTAGGTCTTTAATTTACTAATTCCATGCACTATTACAATAACCGGCAAATTTGCTCTGAGATGACAATATTTCTTAGTCAAATTCATCTTTAGTGAGATGACATTGATTGAGTTCAAAGTAGAGTAATTACATATTCAATTAGCATGGCATCATATTGTCTAAGGTAAAAGTTTACAGAGACTATTTTAACTGACACTTTATAATTTTAGAGATATATTTGCAAATTCACAAAATTTATAGACTAGTTTGATCACGTTTACAATTTCGAGGATAAATTTTCCTATTCACTCTTTCAACTATTAAGCTCAGACATCATACACGACAGTGGCATGAAGATGACACTATAAATTTAAGAGACTAGAAGAAATTGAATAGAACTACAAGCGTCGGTGTTGTGTAGATGTCGGACACTCGGCATACTTTCAATCAGAAGTGTGATGCTACATTGATTTTGAATGCGTTTTTGAATGCATTTATTTTGTAGAAACTGATGTGGGTTGAGTGTAAATGAGTTAGGATGTTTAACTGTGAATGCAAAACAAAGTTTGGGCAAAACATGGTGTAGTTTAGCCGCTGCTTTCTGTTGCTTTTCTGACTGAAGTTTGACATGAAATTTAGTGTGAATTTATGAGCTTAACAAAAAAGTCAAGGATTTTATACTGCAGAAAAAAATTATCAGACATGAGAGGTGCAGCTGCAAATAGTGTCTCTTGCCAACCATTTTCTTAAAACCTTGACAAAATATATTTTTTTATTACGTCTTGCCAAAATGAGGATTGTAAGCAAAATTAATTATCATCGAAACATATTAACATACTATAATATTGTTTGAAATAACGAAAATTGTTTTTATGAACTCTCACCTTGCGTACAAACAAACATGCAGTTCGTGGGGCAATAGCTTGTACCAGCTTCCCTTTTGATATGATAATATATGCCCCTTAACTGTCATTCTAAATATTTAAATGGTCTTCATTTGAAGCTTCATATTATTTTTAATATGGTTATGGATGCTTAGAAGTATCATTTAGGGTTGAATGTGTAATCAATTTGATTTATTATTGTAGCAAATAGATGGCATAAGACCCTTCACAATGCCTTTTATGAGACTTGCTTGCACTGCTTTGGAAAGAGTTCCTGTGACAAGGCCCAAAATTATTGAGAATTTGATGAAGAAGTTTAATCAAGATTTAGTATTTTGCCGTGCTCCTGATGACAATGATCTGACAAGCGTAGTCCATGGTATGGTGTTAGTTTCATTGATATTTCCTTACAGATGTCTGATCTCAGTTAATAACATCATGATTGCTTGACATAAATAGTAATACATGCCTGCGTATATTGAACTTGTATTGTTTGAGTCATCATTTAAAATTTACTATAAAAAGCATTTTCTTAATGCTCTTTTTTATATACCTGTTTAACTGATCAATTTTAGGATGGCTTACTGATTTAAATTTTTTACATAAATGCATTTACGAAAGTAATATTGATGGTTTTGGATGCATAAACTATACTGTGGACCAGTGGCAATGGAAACTATTTAAATTCTAGAGCTCTGGCCATGGTGCAGACGTGCAGTTGTTGTGATTATGTTTTTTGCAAGCTGTCTTCATGTTTACCTCATTTGTTGAAGCTCTTATTGAGAGGATATTTTTGCTTTACCAGTCTTGAGTGATAAAATTATTTTTACTGCAATATTCTTGTTGACCAATACTTTTAGGATAAGTAATATTTTATTGATTTTGAGAAAGGTGTATGGAATTTTAATATGAAGTTCTATCCTTGCAGATCGCCAAGTTGAGAAAATGGATCCTCTGCTACGCTGGTTGGAGTCAGAATTTGGATTTAAGCCTGTTGTGTATTCAAGCTTTTTTGGTGGAAAACAGGAAGATGGTCTTGTGATGGCTATAGAGAAACTTCTAAAGAAAACAGATGACTGTGAATTGGCCGCAATTGATGCTATTGCAGCATCAGCACACTCATTAACTATTGCCATTGCATTGGTGCATGGGAAATTGCAAATTGAGGAAGCAATTGAGCTTATTAGACTTGAAGAAGATTTACAGGTACTTTTGTTGTATGGCTATGTTCTAAAATCTATAACCTAATTCATATTCTATTCAGAATGAAATATAAGCAAAAAAGGGTATTTGAAAAATTGATGTATAACGTCTTACTTTCAAATACTCTTTTCTGAATATATTTCATTCGGAGGGAGTGTACATTTGTCTTTTCATTTTATCTGACATGAATGTGAACATGACCTGAGTGATGAAAATGTCTTTATTCTCTTTTCTAGGTGGACAGGTGGGGCCTTGTTGAAGGTGGACATGATGTCGACGTCGCTGATCTTAGGGTACAGATTTCATCACCAGTTGTATTTCTTGGTTTGTCAAGAAATATTTAGTTTTAACATTTTGATTTTGTTGTTAACCATCCCAAGTTATAGCTATCAGCATGATATGGTCCATGTCATATCCAGAACATTCTATTCATGGGTCTTGTTTTGTAGATGAGTTTTGTTCTTGTAACTGTTTTGTCATTGAGTTATAAGTTATAACAATAATATAAACCAGGCTTTATTGAAGCCTTATTCGAGGAAAAACATAGACATATCAAATGGTAGATATGTTGTATCTTGTAACACGAATTTGTGTTGCACACTTTGAATACTTCTAACTGTATTTTGTAATCGTTATACTTTGTGTTTTGAACTTTCTTCCAACACAGATTTACCACAACAATTAAGTATATAAAAACATTTGATCAATATAAAAAGATCAGCGTTTTTAGAAATGGAAAAATATTTGTTGTGAATAGTTCGAAATTCGAATCAATTTTGAAGCATTGGAAATTTCTTAAAAAGTTGATACGAGAAAATCAGGTTGAATGTGTTTGTGAAATTTTTAATAGTTCTTTTTTTTGGAACATTTAATAAAGTCTTGTGATATTTATTTATTAGTTAAAATATTTTGATGATTTGTGATTTTATATTAGTCTTTTATCTAAAATACCATATAATATCAAAATATAAAACTTATCATTAGTATTTCAACTACAATTTCACTTCAATATACAAGTTTAAATGAATGCAATTGCCTGAACTAGTCCTGTGCATCTCAAGGATCTTCTTGACAGCATAGAACACAAAGTGGTGGCAGTTTTGTGATGTCACAGTTACAACATGCAGTATCGCAGTCATTGTTGCATCCTGTAAAAATATAACTAACTAATATTTATTATCAAAAATATAATTTTTGTCCTAGTTATAAGAAGAAAAACAAAAAAATTATCAAAACCAATGAACTCATTTATTACAATCACATTTTGAATATTTTTTGAATATTTTTACAAATATACTCTTATAGAAAAGTGAGACATAAAAAATACACCCACTAATATACAAAAGACAAACACTAAAAGAAATTAAAAAATTCATTTAAAAAATAAATACATCTTACAAGTCACAACATTTTTTATTTTTATAATTGAGACCCAAAAATTTCAATTTGTTTTCTTATAATTGGGACCAATGAACAGTAGTATGAATGAATGTGGATGACAAACTAAATAAATGGAAAATCTTACATTGTTTTGACAGCACTACCTGTTATAGTCACATATTGAGATGATTGCATGCCATGAGGAATCCTAAGCATTGAAAGGCGGGTGCTACCTTGAACATGTTCAAACGAAATGATGAAAACAACAAACCAAACCAGTGCCAACAACTTCATGGTGATATCTTTGGTATAAGATTAGCTCAATGGTTATATATATGGTTCTCCACTATTGAACTTTGAGAACTAGGAGAGCTTAACATATCTTCATTTTTCCTATGTAAAACATTAAATCTCTTTCACATGTCCATAATTTTATGCACGCTACGATTAGATGTAAGGGTCATACTGAAGTTGTGTTTATTGGGAAAACACCTGATAAAATTATATTGGTTATTTTATTGCCTAATTTATTTATATTGAAGCCCTTCATATCAACTCTATGAGCAAGCACTTCATGTTCAATATTATTTTGGTCTAGACTCTTTCTTTAAGTATTTTTGGTTTCAATAGAACAGCCATGGTTAGCAAAATATACACTCAACTAACACACTCCTAACATGCATCAGATTAATCTAGAAGCCAAGAAGACAGATAGCAAGATCTGTTTTGAGATCAGAAAGCACAAATCTTAAACAAAAATGCCTCTAAACCACTAATATGAAAAAGGTAGCCTGTAGCAATTGATCAGAAAAATTATTTCATTTTTTTTATATAAATTAAATATCCTCAGCGGGCAGCCTACATGAACATCAATCATTCAGGCTGTCATTCGATGATATCTCAGCACATTAATAAATTCATTTCCAAATAAATAAAACATTCAATCAAAACGCAATGTCATAATGATTATGTATATTCCAACTTCATGCAAGATACTGCAGGGTTAAGTTGCATGATTATGTAGATTCCAACTTCCTTCAATCCTAAATGTATTGTGACTATACAAGTATTTTCCAAGTTGCATTGTTGTTTCAACATTGAAACTGTCATTTGCCGAAGCAAGCATGTTTTCCAATTTCAAGTTGGATACATTTTGAAAACCATAATTTATGAGATGAACTCTGTTGGATATCAACATTTATTTCAAAAACAAAAAGACCATATAAAATTTAAAGCCAAGTTTACATCAGGGGCCTGAGGTTTTATTATGAATATAGCTAAAAAGTCCCCACGTTTGAAGTACAAGAATGTTTGTAAATGATAAAAAAGAAACACAACACTTCTAATGATCGAATTTTAAGCTTTTGGCTGAAGCGACTTGATATGTGCAATTTGCTTTCCAGGGTTCAACCCCTTTGGACAGGCACGGGCACAGTTCAATATGGTGTGGCAGCGGTAGAGCTTGAATTCATCATTTACAGCTTCCAATCTCTCCTTAGTGTACTCGTCACGGCTGTCACTTATCCACCTGCAGAATTCAGACATGTTACATGTACGATAACCAATTATACCAAAGAAGTGAATGTAAATATGAAGGGAGAGATCTAAAGAAATAATTCAAATAAATGCTGCATAAATGTGCTTAGTTGATTTTAAGAGCTATGCTAACTTCCTAAATATTAGAATTGAAAAGAACTAGGTCTAAATCCCAAAAGCTTACTCAAGGGAGGAGAGTTAACCAAGTCTTCTTAAGGAATATTTTATGCAGGATCTTAACGTAGCCACAACCCCAACTTTTCCTCCGTCGGAATAGTATAGGGCTCTTATATCATATCAGAATTAAGAATGGGGTGAAACTAACTCAACCCCAAATTAGCAAAAGGGTCCCAAGATTTTACAAATCTTTATAAGAAATATTTTTGTCACACACTTGGCCAATATGGGAACACTTAACACTAAGAATGTCATGGTATTGCATGTTCTATATATTCTTGTGAAAAGTTACAAGGAAAAGGACAGTTGTATCCAGAATGATGTTAATTGACCAAGGTAACACATGAACACTCTTGAGTATATAATATAATAATAATACCCTGTTGTGATTCACAGAGCATTTAAAACTACAACTATGGATGGGATTACTCAATTTTCCTCATCCCCCCAAATCAATTCCTTTACAACAAAAACTCCATAACCAACAACCTTAAAATTA
>NC_021162.2:39382393-39406581 GCF_000331145.2 Cicer arietinum | reverse complement strand
GCACACAAGTGAAGGTTAGAATAAAAAAGGGAGAACGATAAAGTTTGGTACTTTATAAAAATTATGAGAAACTGGAAATATATAAGGCGGACAAGAAAGATACTAAGAAAGAAGTGAATGAACCAAAAGGTAAATCTTTTGAAGGTCTATACAACAGAGAATGGCATGTTAATAGGCTTGTTGAAGGTGATAAACAGAATACAAGAGACTTAGATCAATTGAAGTGCAAAAGATGAAGAGGGTAAGATGTTGGTTACAGAGTAAGATATTGAGGAACAATAAAAGGTTATTTTGAAAAGTTATTTCATGAAGGACATGCCAACTTCAATGGAGTCATATATCTTAACCACTTGAGAGATTCTATCAGAGACTTACAGAGTTTGTGATAAAAGAAAAGAAAAGTTGTACACAATTTTTCATTACAAACATACACGGTTTTTAAATTTTAATGGTACTGGTAACCCTGGATTATTACAACGGAACTAAAAAAACAAGCTCTGTATCTGTCATTCTAACATACACAACATGGGAATGCCTGAACTACAATACCAGCACAAAGGAATGGACTTCCAAATTCCAATCCAATTAAGATAGATAACAAACTAATAACAGATACAAAACAAACAAAAACCAGTGTTGTCAATCACACAACGCATGAAATAGTGGTTTATTCAAATTTCAGTATAGCCACTATTTTTTTACAATACTTCATACTATACAATGTATTGTTGAACAATAGAAACAACTGCCGTCTGCACAATAGCAGGAAATAGCGCATAATTGAAAATAGTGGTTCTTAAAATTTTTGTTGTGTCATAGCCACTACTTGACACCACATACAAAACCAACCAAACAAACAGAAAATTCAGAAAAAGCACAATCCAGAAACCACACATCAAACCCTAGACAACCAATGTTATCAAATAAGGCACCGTAGCGCTAAAGCATAGCAGAATTTGAACATTGCTCCACTCTTTAATGCAAAATGTTGTCAAATAGCCGCTATTGTAGGGCTAGAGCATAGTGGAATTTGAACAAACCCTTTTCCATGATCCGCAAATGACAACACTATACACAGTAAAAATTCAAAAGCTAAAAAACGAGGCGTTACCTGTTAGCATGAAGCAAAGCAGCGGGACCAAGATAAGACTCAGGATTCCACCAATAACTAGGGCATGATGTGCTGCAGCAAGCACACAGTATACACTCATACATCCCATCAAGCTTAGCACGATCCTTCTTACTCTGAAGAATCTCCTTCCCAGGTTCGGAAGGTGGATTCTTCCTCTTCAACCACGGCTCAATACTCTTATACTGATTATAAAAATTCGTCATATCAACCACAAGATCCTTTATCACAAACATATGAGGAAGTGGAGTTATCGTTGTATCCGAACCCTCCGATGGTATTTTCGTCAAACAAGCGAGTCCGTTACAGCCGTCGATGTTCATCGCGCATGAACCGCAGATTCCTTCGCGGCAAGAGCGACGAAACGTTAGGCTTGGATCGATGTCGTTCTTGATCTTGATTAGAGCATCGAGGACCATGGGCCCACACTCCTTTAGGTTGATCTCGTATTCCTTTAGCTCTGGCTTTGTGGGGCTGTCCGGGTTCCATCGGTAGATTTGGAATTTTTTCAGGGAGGTGGTATCACGGGCTTTGGGTTCAACTTGCTGGGCTTGGGCTTCGGATGCGTGAGCTCGGAGGAGGGTTAGCCTCGATGCTGGGGAAGTAGTTGAGAACCTGTAGATAGCTCTTTTCAGCATCCCTGTCGCCATTGTTGAGAGAGAGAGAGAGAGAGAGAGAGAGAGAGAAGTGGTGACGCGGCGGGTGGGGTTGTGTGTGGTTTGACGAAGATTATTTGTGAGTGCGATGCGTCGGAAGGAGACGAAATGGGTTAATAAATTTGGTGGTTGTGTGGTGAATTTGGGGAGGTGTGGGGGTAGTTTGGGGAATGGGAAAGTTTGCTCCGATAGTTCGTGGTTTATTTTTTGTTTTCGTGTCGGAGTTAGTTTTCGAGAGTTTGGCTGATGACGTGGCGAACTGGGAAGGCTTGGGAGATGTAGTGACGTGGAGAATTGTAAGTTGTATACAATTTATTTCCATGTTTAATTAATGAATCATCTCCGATAATATAATCAATTCTCTCGCGGTAGGCTCGTTGTGCCCATGCGCCTTGGGTCCCTACTCGATATATTTAAAAAATGGATAAACTATTTATTTTATATAAATAAAAATAAAAATAAATAATTAAATAAGTTTAAATTGAAATTTTAAGAGAGTTTTATTTCAATTTTATAATAATAATTATTTGACGTTATCACATAATATAACATTTTATTTAAAATATATTACATTATTATTTTTTAGTTAAAAAATTAATCAAATTTTAATATATAAAATCAATTTATTAATTGATAAAAATAGAAACACCAAAGCACTATTAAATTTTTTATGGATAGAATTTTAGTTAAATCACAAAAAATCTAAAAAATTAAATTTAATATTAAATTTATTAATAATTTAAATAGTTTTACTAATCTAATTTTAAAAAAAGACAATTAGTTTATGTATTTATTTTAATATTAATTACATAATTATGTGTGTGTTAATAATATTATTTTTTCATATTAACAAAAAAGTGTGTTAATAAAGAAATTATTGACGCAGTGTTTTTTGAGTGTATTAATAAATTGTATATGTATAATTATAATTTTTTTTTATTTCTATAAAATATTATTCTTTTTAAGCTTATTTAGAAAAATTGTAATTTTAAAAACAATTTCTAACAAAGATTCTTAAAGCTCCAATTACAATTCTAGATTTTTTTTATTTAAATACCTTTTTTTAAAAAAAGTTAACAAAAATAACCCATTCTCAAAAAAAATTATTAATTTTTCCTATTTTTTTGTTTGCATCTTCAGAAATATCGAGATGTGATAAATTGATGGATTATTTCTTTTCTTGCATAACAGGAGGTCGCATTCTGAAGATGTCACGATGTAAGAAGTTAATTTTTTTATTTTAATAATTAAATAATTGCTAATTTAATAAATAAATAATAATATAAATAATTTTTTTTATTAATACAATCAAATAAAATACATTAAATATAGAAAAAAATACATCAAATTTAGTGCGATTACCTAGATGTGCCAAATCAAACAACGCGTCTCTACTATTTTGTACATAAAATAGCAACATAATTTTATTTTATTAACAACTCTCTCTTATCTTTCCTCTTATCTAAAAAATAAAAAATAATAATAAAAATAAAATATTATTAATTTAATAAATAAAAAATATTTAAAATAATTAAAATATTATATAATAAAAACAAAATAATTTTAACAGACAAATAAAATACATCACTGTTGTTGAGTAGATGTGCTAAACCAAATAAAGTGTCCATAATATTTTACATATAAAATAGCAACACAATTATATTTTTTTAACAACTCCTTTCTATTCTTTTCTCTCAGAACAAAAAATTAATATATATATATATATATAAATAAATCTACTCATGTTAACTTTGATGTATTTTTCTCTATTAAATGTATTTTGGTTTTTTAAAAATATATTTTTTTATTACATTAACAATATTTTATTATTATTATTATTATTATTTATATTTTTTGTTGATTAGATCAAAGAAAAAATAAGAGTGAGTTGTTAATAAAATAAAATTGTGTTGCTATTTTATCTGCAAAATATTATGGACACTTGTTTTGACACATCTAATCAATCACACTATATTCATTTTTAATATATTTTATTTGATTTTATTAATATAATTTTTATTTTTATTTTTAATTTTATTTATTATTTATTAAATTAACAATTATTCAATTGTTAAAATAAAAATTTAAATTTAATACTTGGTCGCATATGTGAGAGGTTACTTTTTTCAAAAAAAAGGTATTTAAATAAAAAAAAAAACTTCAATTCTATGATGCATTTGTAACGTCATTTATAGTGGTGGTGTAAATACAAATGAGTTTTCAAGAGAAAAGACACATGTGATTATGCTCTCATGATATACAATCATCTAAATACATTAATTATTTATTTATTATTAGTTAAAATACAAAAATAAATAATTTTATAACTTAAAATTGAAATTTTTAAAGAGTTTTATTGTAATTTCATGAATAATAATCATTTAGCATCATGAGATTATATGTCATGTTATTCAAAATATATCACATCGCTATTTTTTAATTTGCGAATTAAAGAAAATAGAGGATTAAAAATACAATTAAGCCTTTTATATAGATAAAATTCTAGTTAACTAAATTACGAGAGTAAAAAACGTTGATTATAGTATTAAATTTATTGATAATTTGAATTGTTTTACTATTTTATCTTTAAAGAAAAAAAATTAATTTATGTTTTTATTTTAATATTAATTATATATTAAAGAAAAAATGAACATAATTAAGCGTATCTTAATAAAAAAATAATTAATGTAGTTTGTTTTAGCATTTTAATAAATTATATATGTACAATTTAATATTTTTTATTATTTCAAAAAAGAATACTATTTTTTATTATTTACAAAAAATTCAGTAGTAATAACACAATGTGATATAAAGATTCAGAACTGCTTCTTCTTTGTGAAAATGAGAATTTCAAGTATGTGAATGTGAATGATTTTTGGGAATTAACAGCACTTGAACTTCTGTCTTAATCCTGGATATTGGCATTCCTTTTATAGGCACTTAGAAGCATTTAATAATGGTCAAAAGAGCTGTTGGTAGTGCTCTGTGAGTTTTGACCAAAACCAATATATGAGATTAAAAATAATCCAGCCTTTGAATAATTTGAATCTGTTTGGCTGATGTTGTTACAACCTTACTTAACCTGTTTGCCTTCGAGTTTAAAGATCATTGAAGCTTCTCACTTAATCATTGATGTTACAGCTTCGATCTGGAGCCTTGAATATGTCCAAAACAGTTTGGAGGATGATTATAAATCTCTGCAGAAGTAAGGAGATCACTGTTGGAAATCTGCAGAAAACGGAGATTGATTATCAATCTGGTTCTGGCAGTTTGAACTTTCTGGAGATTAATGATCAATATGGATTTTCTATTTTGATCATTCTTGATATCTTTGTACATATCAAGATTGATTGAACTTTCTTGACAGTTTGGTTGAAAGGGTTCCAAACTATTTCAACTGGCATGATTTGAGACCTTTTATCTTAATGATTCGAGAACCTTCTTTTATTGGGATGAAACCTATTTGTTTCTTGCCCAAGTACTAACGATCTTAGTATAAAATTCAGAGGCAAAAGTTTCGTTGAAATAGTGGAGATTGATTGGTCAAGATGTTGTGACGATCAGTCTTGAACTTGGAGATCATGAGAACATTCTCCATTTTATCCATAATGTTCTTGTTTCTTTATTTGTTCAGTTTTTATCAGATTTTTTTGTTTTGCTTTGCTTTGCTTGATTCCTATCTTTGAATTAATTCACTCAAAAGCACAAGTTAAATTAACATAACATTTTAGAATCCTAATTAACATTCTTAATTAACCTTTGTTTATTTTCATCAAAACTTTAAATTTAGAGCTTGTCTCAATAATCTCCCCCTTTTTGATGATGACAAACATGTTAATTTAGATTTTAATTCTGATTCTAATATCAATTTTGAAGAGCTTTAAAAGTTCCCCATCAATTAATGCATTAAGTGATTTTGACATAATTTTAAACAAGCATATAACTTTGACATAAGTTGTTTTCATTAATTCAAAAGAGATACATAACATTAGTTTGTTTTTAAGCATATGTAGAGAATCCTAGATACAAAAAGATTCTAAAAATAGATTAAAACTATCTTAATTCTCCCCCTTTGTCACACAAAAAGGTAAGAGGAAAAGAAACTAAGATGTGAGAGATGAAGAGGATCCTTCAGATGAAGAGGATTTTCCTGGGTTAGGAACTTGTGGAGGAGGAGGAACATGATGAAGTGGAGGTGGTACGATTCCCAGCTTGAGAGCGTGTTGTTCTGTGAGCCAAGTTCTCAATAGAGTAGTCTCCTGATCTTGCTAAAGCTGACGTGCCATTATGGTATGAAGATCAGCCATAATATATGAATTAAAAGGTTCATCAATGCGAGGAGGAGTATGAAGGTGAGTGGTTGGTTGAGAGGTGGCAGCAACAATTGTGTTGGATGGAATGGTGGAACCAGAGATAGAGGGAACATTAGCAAAAGAGGTAGCCAAGGACGATGGAGGACTAGATGGTGTGGATGGTTTACCAGATGGGCTAGCAGCCTCTGGAAAGTTTAAAAACTGGCTAATACCAAAAATGGAGGAGCTTTTTTTTTGTGGGGACACAAAAAATGGGAACATGGTACTTACATGGGGATTTGGTAGTAATGTTCCAAAGTCATGAGGTGGATAGTGAAGGATTTGAGAGTATGAGAGGAAATCTGTTGAAGATAAAGTGGATGGTTGAGGAAAAATGGAGAAGGTTGATGGATTTGGGATTTGTTATGAAGAACGTTCTCGATTTGGTGGAGAACGTTCTGGAGCAGTTTCTGTAACTGCATCCCCTGAATGATCAGATGATTTAGGTGAGAAAGGAATATGGATGGTGACAGTCATTCGTCTTGCAGAGCGTTTTCTCTTCAAGGAAGTTGGAAAAGAATATGCAGTGGTGGTAGGTTGTGTAGAGAGTGTTTTGCGCATGTGGGAGAGGTTCTTTGTGGAAAATTTGGAGATTTTAATGAGTGATTTTTCAGTGGTGAGGGGAATGCCAAAATGCCTAAAGATTTTAGTTAATATCATTCCATAAGGAACGATATTTTTCTTGTAATCGTTTGTGGCAGCGCATATCATGTGTTGAATGATTTGAGGCGCTTACAGTTGAGAATGTGATAGATGATCAAAGCATCATTTGCAAAGACATACTCATGACTTCCACAATGAGGAATGAGAGTATGTTGGCTCATGATGTTGAAGACCATTGGAAGGGGTTTGAGATATATGGAGAGGTAGCGTGTGGATCCTTCTTGAAACAAGTCAAAGAGGACTTTAGTCTCTTTGAGATTCAGAGCTGAGTATCACTTGTTGCCAAAAACAGAAGGTCCTTCTGTAGACAGTTGAAGGATGGAAGCCAGGATATCTGGAGTTAACCTTATCTCGATTCCCTTAATAGTGGAGATGATGAGGGATTTATCATAGAAGGTTTTGGCGTTGCAGTAGAAGGCTCTTACAACATCTGGATAGTAATATTCAGATGTTTGTAAAAATGATGTCCAGCCTAGAGCATCAGTATGATGCTGGACAACATTACCATCAATTACGAGTTTATAAAAAACAAAAACTCTTATGATTCCAATAGGGCGCCGAGCCCATTTGTCTTTGAAATTTTTGGAGTTTTTGGGTGAAATAAGAAGAAGTGTGTTTGGTTTTGATTTTTTGGTGGGTGGAGATGGTTCAGATGTTTCAGAAGTGGATGAAGATGAAATGGTTCAGAACGTTTGGATTTTGTTGAGGGGGTGGTGTATGAACTGTAGTAGTTTCTGGGTTTGGAGAAAGTTCTGGAGGAGAGATTGGGTGAGCAGGAGAACGTTCTTGATGTGGAGAACGTTCTTGCTGTGAAGAAGATGAGGGAGTACGAATTGGAGAACATTCTTGAATCGGAGAATGTTCTGGATTTGGGGCTGGGGAACATTGGGGAAACGGAGAATGTTCTGGAGAGGCGGGTTCAGTGAGTTTCAGGTTTTGTTTGGGAGCAAGCATTTTCTTATTTTGGGGATTTCTAAGTTTGTTTCTAGCGAGGAATTGGGCGATGGTCATGGTGGTTTTAGTTTTCATAGACGTGGCTTTGGTTTTTTGGATTGAGAGAAAGATACAGATGGTTTAGGAAGAGGGGATATGATTTCATTGATTAATCTCCTTTTTTGATTTGGAGGAGTTGATTGTGACGGTTCGGAGGAGCATGTTGATTTAGATGGAGTAATGGGTTTGGTTTTTGTGGGAGTGATGGAAGGGGAGTATCAGAAGAATCATCAGTTTCTGAATCGGAGATGATGAAGTAGAGTAATTCTAGGATAGAGGCCTTTGAGGTTCCAATGCCATATTGTACTCTCATAGAGCGTCTTTTGGGTATTGTAGGTTTTCGTAGATGTGGGGGAACTTGAGCAAGACTCGGAGGAGGACATGTGTAGAGTGGTAGAAGAACAATAGTCAAGGGATTTGGATTGATAGCATTAGGGTTGTTTTCTGGTGAAGATGAGAAATAGTCAGAAAACATGGTATCAAAGGAAACGTGTGGTGGTGTTGGTCGTGGTGGTGGAGATGGTGAGCGTTGTATTGAGTCGGATGATGGGGATGATGAGGACGGTGAACATGGATAAGCATTCTTTCTTGCAGATTGCTTTGTGCTCGCCGTTGATGTTTGTTTGTAAAGAGATTTTGAGTGAGAGAATGTTGAAGAAAACCGATGAAGTTTTTAAGAAAAACAATGTTGTTGTTTTTGGGGAAAAAGAAGATGAAGTGGTTGAAAGTCACTCAGATTTTCTGATTTAAGGAGAGGGAAACAATGGTTATTTTGAACCTTGGGAAGGAGGAGAGAATTTTTGGGGGATATAAAGCTTGTGTAAGTACTCTTTTGCAGACAAAGAGACACATGTATTAAATGCCAATAGTTCCCTTTTTTATTTGAGATGGAAAGTGATGACCCAAAGGAGAATGTTGGTTGAAAAAATAGAGTCTGATATCTGGAAAACGGAGATTGATAAACGTTCTCCGTTTTCTGCAAAAGCAGAATTTAACTAGAATTTTCTGGATTTTTTGTGATTTTTAGTTTCTCTTTGATCAAATTGAAACTATCCTCGACATCAGCAAGTTGATTTTGAGTATGAACAAAGATTAATTCGATATCTTTCTTATTGACATGATCACGAATAAAATGATGTTTTATTTCAATATGTTTTGATCTAGATTGTGTATTGGATTTTTAGACAAATTTATAACACTAGTATTATCACAATAAATTGAAATCTTGGAATAACTTACGGAGTAGTCTTCGAGTTGATTTTTAATCCAAAGAACTTGTGAGCAACAGTTTGCTGTTGAGACATATTCAACTTTAGTGGTTGATAAGGCTATAGTGTTTTGTTTTCTGCAGGACCAGCTTATCAATGCTTCACCTAAGAACTGACATGCTTCACTTGTGCTTTTTCTTTCGATTTTATCTCCAGCATAATCAGCATCACAATACGCTATAAGATCAAAATGTGAACATTTTCTATACCAAAGACCAAGATTAGTGGTTCCAACAAGATATCTAAATATTCGTTTTACTGCTGTTAAATGAGATTCTTTTGGTGCTGATTGAAATTGAGCGCATAATCCCACTGCAAATACTATATCAGGCCTACTAGCAGTTAAGTAAAACAAAGAGCCAATCATTCCTCGATATTCTTTTTCAGAAACATAATTATCATCTTCGTCTTTCTCTAAAGAAGAAGATGGGTGCATGGGAGTGGACATGATCTTTGATTCATTCATTTGTATTTGACCAACAGATCTTTAATGTATTTTTCTTGACAAATAAAAATACCGTTTTCATATTGTTTAATTTGTAATCCAAAAAAATACCTTAATTCTCCCATCATGCTCATTTCAAAATCACTTTGCATAAGTTTTGAAAATCCTTCACACATTCTTTCATTTGTTGATCCAAAAATGATATCATCAACATATACTTGAACAATAAGTAAATCATCCTTTTATGTTTTCTTAAATAATACGGTGTCGATTTTTCCTCTTGAAAATCCATTTTTGATTAAGAATGAACTTAATCGTTCATACCAGGCTCTTGGTGACTGTTTTAAACCATATAGAGCTTTGGTGAGTTTGAAAACATGATTTGGTTTTGATTGACTTTCAAAACCTGGGGGCTGTTTCACATAGATTTGTTCATTTAAGAATCCATTTAAAAATGTACTTTTAACATCCATTTGAAACAATGTAATAAGCTTATGAGATGCATATGCAAGAAGTATACAAATAGCTTCTAACCTTGCAACCGGAGCAAAGGTTTCATCATAATCTATACCTTCTTGTTGATTGTAGCCTTGAGCTACTAATCTTGCTTTGTTCCTGATAACCTTACCTTCTTCATCTAGTTTATTTCTAAAAATCCATTGTGTACCAATGATTGTTTGATCTAATGGATCAGGTACCAGTGTCCAGACTTCATTTTTCTCAAACTGCAGTAGTTCTTCCTTCATGGCATCTATCCAAGATTGATCAATTATGGCTTCCTTGATTGATTTTGGTTCAATCTGGAATATCATTTCCATGTTGTTTTCATCATTCTTGAATGATTTTCTTGTTCTAATTCCATCAGCCGTGTCTCCAATGATTTGTGTGTGAGGATGATCTTCAATCGTTCTCCAGTTTTTTGGTGGAGAATGAAACGAAGATTGTTTATCAATCTCTGTTTTCTGCAAATTGTTTTGCTATTGTAACTCAATTGAATTTTCTTTTTCCTCATCCTTTTTACTTATATCTAAGTCATCAAACCCATCAAATAGTATGTGCATACTTATTTCTACAACATTAGTTCTTAGATTAAACACTCTATATCCTTTAGAATCAGTTGAGTAACCAAGAAAGATTGCTTTATCAAATTTTGCATCAAATTTTTCAATGATATCTTTGTTGTTTAAAATATAACAATAACAACCAAAAATATGAAAGTAAGAAATATTTGGTTTTCTATTTTTCCAAATTTCATATGGTGTTTTGTTGATGATCTTTCTTATGGATAGACAGTTTAGGATATAACAAGATGTGTTTACGGCTTTAGCCCAAAAATACATTTCAACATTGGACTCTTCCAAGATTGTTCTTGCCATTTCTTGTAATGTTCTATTTTTTCGTTCAACAACTCCATTTTGTTGTGGAGTTCTTGCACATGATAGATTATGAGAAATGCCAAGTTCATCAAAGAAGGTTTTAAAAGAAACATTTATGAATTCTCCTCCATGATCACTTCTTACAAAAATGATGTTGGATTCTTTTTCATTTTGTACCTTCTTGCAAAATATTTTAAATGCGTCAAATGCATTGTCTTTTTGTTTTAAAAATAGCACCCAAGTAAATCTTGAGAAATCATCAACAATAATAAAATTATATTTCATTCCTCCTAGACTTGTTGTTTTGACTGGCCCAAAGAGATCTATGTGAAGTAGTTCAAGAGTTCTGTTTGTGGTTACAAAATCTTTTGAGTGAAAACTACTATTGACTTGTTTTTCTTTTGCACCTGCTTCACATATTTTATCTTTATCAAAGTTGAGTTTGGGTAATCCTCTAACAAGATCTAATTTTGATATTTTTGAAATTGTTTTCATACTAATATGTCCAGCTCTTTTATGCCATATCCATTTATCTTTATTTATTGATATAAAATAGGATTCATCAGGTAGTTCTTCAAGATACAATACATATAAAAATTTTCTTTCTATTTCCAGAAAACAAAGTTTCTCCAGTTTCAGTTTTTCTGATTTCACATACCTTTGGTTTGAAAATAACTTCGCATCCATTGTCACATAGTTGACTTATGCTTAAAAGATTGTGCTTTAAACCTTCAACATATTGAACATCAGTTATCTGAGCATAGTTTGTCTTACCAATAGTTCCTTTACCTTTAATATGAGCTTGGTTGTTATTTCCAAAAGTAACCGATCCTCCATCGTTCTTGATGAATGTTATAAAGCAGTTTTTATCTCCTGTCATGTGTCTTGAACCATTGTCCAAGAACCAAGGCTTTCTCTTTATATTTGGAAATCCAACCTGCATACGATGTTATTTCAACCTTAGGTACCCACTTTATTTTGGGTCCTTGAGAGTTAGTTTTGAAATTTTCTTTCTTCTTAAGATAGCACATCATTTTTTCATGATTGTCTTTGAAACAAACTGAACATTTAAATGTTGATTTTGGAATTGATTTGATAATCTGGGTTTCAAAATATTTTAAACTTGATTTTGAAGTGGTTCCAGATCGTTCTCCTTTTCCCAGTTTTTCTGGAGAAGGTTCAACTTTTGTTTTGGAACTTTCTCTGTTTTGAAAGCAGTTTGGAGAATGTTCTCCTTTTTGTAGTTTTTCTAATACTGGTTTGGCAAAACGATCTCCTCTTTTAATTCGTTTCTTGCTTTTAATCTTTTCATCTCTTTTTCTAAAATAGCAAGCAAATTCCAGATGTCCAAGTTTTTTATAATATGAGCATCTAGTTTTGCATCTTTCTTCCTTTCTTTCTGGAACAAAAAAAAAATTCATACATTTTTGTTTTTTGAGTTCGATTAAAACCAAGACCAGCTTTATCAAAGATTCCTATTTGAGATCTCATAATTTTCTGGAAGGTTTCAGTGGCTTTAATAAAATTTAACAAATCAGTTTGAAGAAGTTCATTTTTAGTTTTAAGGAGAATGTTCTCCATTTTCAGCGCAGAACGTTCTTGACCTTATTGTTTTTCAAAATTTTGTTTTTGTGTTTCTTTTAATTCTTGAATGATATTTTTTAGCACATTATCCCTAGCTTGACTTTCTTCTTTTTCTTTATGAAATTGTTCTTTCAAGAAACTACATTTTTGAATAATGAGATTTGAATCATTTAATAGGTTATCAAATTCTTTTCCCATTTATTCACATAAATAACAAGGTTCAGAATTTATTACCTCATCTTCCTTTGTTTTTGCCATTAAGCATATGTTAGCTTTCTCACGTTCTTCAGTTTCTGATTCTTCTAAATCATCCCATGTTGCCATCATTGATTTCTTTTTGAAAGGAAATCGCTTTGGTGGATTCTTGTTTAAGGGACACTCTGCTTTGTAATGTCCTATTTTATTACATCCAAAGCATGTGACTTGGCTTTTGTCGACTTCTGTTTTGGGATTTTTGTTTTGAAATCCCTTTCTGATTTGATCTCTTCTTCTCATCATTCTCTGTATTCTTTTGGTGAGAAGAGCAATTTCATCTGCATCTTCTTGTTCATTTTCTTCTGGTTCTTCCTCTATTTGTACTGTGATGTTTTCTTGAGATGCTTTTAGTGCTATTGCCTTTTCCTTCTTGATTGGTTTGTCTTCTTGTAGCAGTACTTCTTGTGCTCTTAAGGTTCCAATTAATTCTTCCAGGGGAAGAGATTCAAGATTTTTGGCTTGGCTTATAGCTGTTACCATTGGTCTCCATATGATTGGAAGATACCTCATGAATTTTCTTACTCTTTCTTGAACTGTGTAAGCTTTGCCAAGAGAACGCATTTCATTTACTATTGTTGTGAACCTTGAGTACATTTCATCAATAGTTTCTCCTTCTTCCATTTCGAACAGTTCGAATTTCCTTATGCCAATGTATATCCTTGTTTCTTTGACATGGCTTGTTCCTTCATGATGAGTTTGTAGTGTATCCCAAACTTCTTTTGCAGTTGTGCATTCATCTACTCTTTCACTTTCTTCCATGCTTAAAGCACATGATAAGAATAACTGAGCTTTAGAATTTAGAAGTACCTTAGTTTTATCATCAGCTGTCTGGTCTGCTTCTTTCTTCACAGTAGAGTTTGAGTCATCTTGATCAACCATTGGTATGAAATCTCCATTTGTAATGATGTGCCACATCCCTGTATCTTGAGATTTAAAAAACAAGTGCATCTTATTTTTCCAGAAATAGTAATCAGATCCATCAAAGAGTGGTGGTCTGTTTGAAGATCCTCCTTCAACAATGTATTTGGCTTTCGACATCTTTTCTTCCAGATCTTTTCTCTAGCACTTGTTAGGTGTTTTTAATCTTTCTAGAGACTGTATTATGATACCAATTGAAGTAACAATGTCGATTTACAAGGAAAAGGGGTATGATTTGTAAATGTACCTATTAAAAATTCCTGAAATAAACTCAAGTTTTAACTCAAGAATGATCTTGGTTAAAGAAACAGAAAACGGAGAACGTTCTTGGCTTTTACCAGAAAACAAAGAACATTCTTGGTTAGTTTAAAAAAAGAGATTTAGTTTATGTTTTTACTTAGTTAATTAATCAAGCTTAATGAATAAAGAGATAAGATAAAGAGTACCACACAAAGATATATCCTGGTTCACCCAACTCGGGCTACGTCTAGTCCTCACACTGTGAGATTTTCCACTAAGTGTTCAAAACAAATAACCTTCTTGGTTTTACAGCACCTAGCTCATATCAACCTTGATCTGTTTCAAACTCTATTTCTTTCCACCCATAAATTAAATACAACACCTATCTATCTTGATATGATTCGTTTCAATCTAATCAAACTATACTTGAACTCTTATAGTTTGAGTTTTTACAATAATGATGAGATTGTTTTCATAGAATCTGAGATGTCTCAATTCTTTTTTGAGATTTGATTTTTTACAAAGAATTCAGTAGTAATAACACAATGTGATGTAAAGATTCAAAACTGCTTCTTCTTTGTGAAAATGAGAATTTCAAGTATGTGAATGTGAATGATTTAAGGGAATTAACAGCACTTGAACTTCTGCCTTAATCCTGGATATTGTCCTTCCTTTTATAGGCGTTTAGGAGCATTTAATAATGGTCTAAAGAGTTGTTGGTAGTGCTCTGTCAGTTTTGACCAAAACCAATATATGAGATTAAAAATAATCCAGCTTTTGAATAATTTGAATCTATTTGACTGATGTTGTTACAACCTTTCTTAACCTGTTTGCCTTCGAGTTTAAAGATCTTTGAAGCTTCTCACTTAATCATTGATGTTACAGCTTCGATCTGGAGCCTTGAATCTGTCCAAAATAGTTTGGAGGATGATTATAAACCTCTGTAGAAGTAAAGAGATCACTGCTGGAATTCTGCAGAAAACGGAGATTGATTATCAATCTGGTTCTGGCAGTTTGAACTTTCTGGAGATTGATGATCAATCTGGAGTTTCTGTTTTGATCATTCTGGATATCTTTGTAATGTCTTTATACATATCAAGATTGATTGAACTTTATTGACAGTTTGGCTGAAGGGGTTCCAAACTATTTCAACTGACCTGATTCGAGACCTTTTATCTCAATGATTCGAGAACCTTCTTTTACTGGGGTGAAACTTATTTATTCCTTGCCATGTACTAATGATCTTAGTTTCAAATTCAGAGGCAAAAGCTTCGTTGAAATAGTGGAGATTGATTGGTCAAGATGTTGTGACGATTAGTCTTGAACCTGAAGATCATTCTTCATTTTGTCCAGAATGTTCTTGTTTCTTTTTATGTTCAGTTTTGAACTGTTTTCTTTGTTTTGCTTGATTATTATGTTTGAATTAATTCATTCAAAAGTACAAGTTAAATTAACATAACATTTTAGAATCATAATTAACATTCTTAATTAACCTTTGTTTATTTTCACCAAAACTTTAAATTTAGAGTTTGTCTCAATACAATCACTACCAACCATCTCCTATTATTAAATAATAATAATAATAATATTAATAAATTATTATAATTGTTAAAATCATTATTTTTATTTTAAAAGAAAATTAATTGTTTTTAAAATAATAAAAATTGGGTTTTTAAAAACTTTTT
This sequence comes from Cicer arietinum, assembly GCF_000331145.2. NCBI lineage: Eukaryota > Viridiplantae > Streptophyta > Magnoliopsida > Fabales > Fabaceae > Cicer > Cicer arietinum. The sequence goes on along the minus strand of NC_021162.2, from coordinate 39,391,017 downwards.
TTTTAATAATAAAATAAAATTAGTTTTAATAAATACTTTTTAAGAATTAATTATTTTAATAATAATAAATAAACACTATTTTTTTTGTTAACAAAACACGTTTTTATTAAAAAAATATATTTTTTTTTTTGTAATACATATTTATTTCAAATTGTATATTTTAAAATAAATATATGTATTCCTTTGAAAAAAAATAAGGTTTAATGGATTAGATCTAGAAAAATTTTAAATGGATGGATTTGACTCAAATCATTAACATATATTTTTTGAGAGGGAGATAGGGAAGGAAATCGTGATTTGTAGCTTTTGGAGCGCGAGACAAATGAAAAGAGGAACGTGAGATAGTGAAATAGTTGAGCATCTTTTTAATTCCACAAAACAATGGCGGCCGTTGAAAAAATATGTCATGGTAACTGCCATTAATTATCATTGAGGATAGTTTTGCAAGAACCGTCGTAAGCTGTGTGCCCGCAAAATTGAAAATTTCTTACAATGGTAGTTGATTTGATGGATTGGATTACTATATAATTAGATGGATGATAGATAAATGAATGAAATTTGCACGCCTAGCATAAATAAAGTTTCCTTAAAGTCCTTATTTCAATTCTATAATGTATTTCTAACATTATTTATGGTGATGGTGTAGAAACAAATGAGTTTTCGAGCAGAAAGACATACATGTGGTTATGGAGATGCAAATGACAATGAAGAAGTTAGAGATCTATCAAAGTGAGATGAGGCATGCATGCATAGATCTCAAGCTCTTGATGGTTCCATGATTGACAATCAATGATGAAAGAAAGACATCTGACACACTCCCCTTTCTGAAAGATATAAATTAATATTGATGTAGCCTCAAATGACTCTCATTGATGAGACTTTGATTGCGCAATTAGAAACCCTCAAACGACTCTCATCTTTGATCATGTAAGAACTAAAATGGTTCAAGTACAATACTTGTTATTGATGTTTTGATGATAACAAAAAAACAACAATTATTTGCTAATTGATTGATTTAAGTGTGCAGTTGCATATGGCCAAACACAAAATATCTAATATTAACTATCTTCTAATAGTAAAACAAGTGTTTGTAACTTGGTAATAAATATTTATGTGTTCATTCAATAGAAGAAACACTCTAATATTATTAACTAATGATCAATTAGCTAGTTTCTAATACCAACGTAAGTTATAAAATAATATATACGGAGTTATTGTCAACATCCTCTATGAGTAATCGTCTAGCCACATGGATTGAATACAAGATGTGTTTAGCCTTGTATAGTATTGAGTCGGACTACATCAAGAAACTCATGAAAAGACACACAAAAGGCAAATAGTATTTAGATCATTTGGCACAACAGTCATCTACTACAAATTGGTTTCCTCTTGAACAACACTTCTTCTAATGAAAATTTGACTTTGTCTCAAGTCCATGTCTACTAAGGAAAACTAATTTATCTTCCAAGGACAAGATGTTTTATCCTTTGAGAATTACAAAGTACATACAACCTATAAAGTTATGTGATGTTAACATACTGGACAACTCTTTGTACAATTGCAACATATCTTTTTGAAACGACTAGAAGACTTTATTATCAAAGGATTATATTATTAAGGGCTATAAAAATAGCTTTGTTTAAACTGAAGAGACTGATGCATAGGACATCGAGGAAGATAAGAATGTCCTTGATGACAATGTTCACGACGATCGATAACAAAGAATAATGTGTCCATAATGTAGATTCATACATTGTAAAAGCCTCCTTTTCATTTTCTAATTCATATGTATGATATTTTATTGTGCTTGTATGCTTTAAAGTTTTGTAAGGGATTTAGAGGCAGCCAAATTCTCTTAACCAACTTGGAATTTGTTTAGCTAAAGGTTTCTTTGGCAAGAATGACTACAAAGACAATGAGAGTTTATTCAAACTCTTAAAGCATCATCCATTCATCCATCATCTTCTTCAACTTTCAATATAAGATATGGTTTTGATTCTGAAGATTTTACCATTCATTTCATTGACTATAAGTTCAATGTTTTAACGTTGTTCTTGAGTTTTTAAATCTATTTCTTTTATTTATTTTTCATCATCTTTTATCACTATAGAGATTTATTCGAAAGCTAGGTTTTTAAACGACCCATAGATTACAAAAGGACTTTTCTGTTATTTCTTTTTGGATTTGTTAAAGAAACTTTGACCCTTTTATTATCACCACTACAAAAATATATCTTTGGTTTCACTGTCACAAAAGGTAAAATTTCTTCAAACATTATTTTCTCCAATTATTTTAAGTGCACTAAAGTTCAAATGGTCATACCTCATATGTCAACGCTATGCTTCATCTTGGATACTCATCTTCAAACATTTTGCTTCAATAGTTCTTAGGTTCAAGATAAACATTCTATTTTTTGACATAAAAACCTTAGCGATCAAACTGTTACTTTGATCTCTAAGCCAAAGATGTTTATTTTTCATAAGAATTTCATATCCTTTTTCAAGAAGTTGGCCCAAACTCAAAAAATTATTTCATATCCTTTAGATGAGATTAGATTCGTACATTTCCCTTCATTTTTACTTTTGCTGAGTCTCCAAAAACATTTTCATTCATCTTTTTATTAAGCTTCACAAATTTCTCTTTGCATCCACACATATGGTTACTTGCACCATTGTTCAAGTACCATAAACTATTAGCATATCTCTCTTAGTGTTAGCAACAAAGTTGACTCTTCATCTTCGTCAACAAGATTAGCCTCTTCTTCCTCTTGTGAATGAATTATTCGGATGTTTCATTGAAGTTAAACGACTATGTGAATGAATGTCTTGGCATTGTTGACACCAAAATTTTATCGGTTGTTTTATATATCGACTATAATGAGAATTTGATCTCATTATATTTTCTAAGCTAAGGAGCAAAAATTTCCTCGAATAAGAATTTATTCGTGAAATTTTGTAAAGCTTTAATTTGTAGATTTATTATAAAAGTTATAAGTTGCCTATAAATTTATTCTTATTCATGAGCAAAATGCGACTCGTTTAAGAACTAACTTGGAGACTGAACGAGATGATGTGACTTAAAGTCACAAAATATCTAGATATTGTTGTAGGGTATTAATATTTTATTGAGTGGTTAATGAAAATATCTAGATATTTTCTTATTATGTAGTAAGACTTTGTAAGGACAAAAATGAGCCACTTTACTATCCCTTTTTGTTTGTGTGAGTAGAATCATTTGTGTAAGAAGGATTACATGAGAAGTGGTTGATAAAATATTTTAAATATATTTTCAGAGATCAAGTTAAAATTATTCGTAGGAGAATAATTTAATCAAATTATAGAGGATTATTATCAACAAATATTTTAAGATGTCGCACATTACTGTGAAATTTATCTGTCAATTTGACTGCGACGAGTGTAAATATTTTTATTAAAGTAGATCAAGAAGTGATGTGATGTGATTATGACTAAATGTCTTAAAGGATGTTGTGAGATTTTAGGATTAAATTTATATGATTAATTTTTATGGTTAGAAGTTTTTGGAGATTAATTTGGAAATTGAGATAGTATATTAATTAGCGGAAGAAGAAAAAAAAATTCCCCCTCCCTATAAAAGCACTTCATGTCCATCGTCGTCATCATCATCATCTTACTATCTCTTTCTTTAATTCTTCAAAAACATCTTCTCTAATTTCTCTCAAAACCCAAATATTTTCCTTCATTTGTGAGCAACTTAGGGGCCTCCAATCACAAAACCTTCAACTACAAAGTTGTTTCACTAATTGAAAGGAATGCAAAGAGCTAAGGAAGTTAAAGAAAACATGTAAGCATGTATATATGAGGGGGAAAATGGATTTTTTTGTATGTTTTGAGCTTTAATCTTGCTTGTTTATCACTACAATGGTTGTTATTAATGTTTAGGAAGTTAAAGAAAACATTTTCAACTCTTTTTCTTTCAAAAATAAAAAACCCTAAGTAAGGGAGTAAAATAAAAATGTGTTTTTTTTTCCTTGGTGCTTTGTTAATATTGAAGTTAGAGGAGTTAGTAACTTGAATAACAAAAAATGAAATCAAATCCTCAAATTTTAGTAAGACGAAATGTGGTGTGTCTTAATGTGAAAATTTGATTTTTGTGTGTGTTTGAGTTATATAATGAGTCGTTTTCTAATAAATGAGTTTGAACTGAAAATAGAAATTTTATTTGAGAGTTTAAGTTAGTAAAGTTAAGACTTTTTCAAGTGTGCTTGGTTATGTTTTTTTTAATTAAAATGACAACAAGATGTTAGGTGTTTGGAGACCAAAGTGATGTAATTTTAAAAAATATACTCAAAGTTATGAAATGAGGATTGTAAAGTAAGTGAGTAATTGATAAAAATATTGATTAGTTTTCTTGAGTAATGTAACCTTAAAGCAACTTTTATAATTTCCTATGTTTATATAGTTAACTCCTCGAGTCTAAAAAATGAATCGAGATTGTTGACACCGAGTTAACGGTGGGGAGAACTCTAAATATTTTATGTTTATTGGTTGAAATTTTTAAGAAAAAGAGATAGGAACAAAAATGTCATGGAAATTTTTTTGGAATAAGTTTTGAAATAAAGGGGTAAATGAATTGTTGTGGGTTATTTTAATTCAAAAGTATTTGAGTGGTAGAAATTTTATGAACTTTAAAGAAGTTAGGAAAAATTTCTCTTATGATTTTTATGGCAGTATAAATTAAAATTTGAAGTCGTTTAAAGTTTGAAATCATATGAGTTGTTGTCCTTGATTATTTATGGTGTTTTAAACTAGATTTGGATTTGGAAGTTTTTTGAAAAACTCTTATGAGTAAAATAGATTTTAACCGAGTGGTATATATATATAAAGGGGGTTCAAAATTTTATTTGAAAATTGATTTTAAGTTTACTTTGTTATTAATGTATTAAAGGTTTTATTCTTTGGGTTTTTGTGAGAACAAGGTTTCTACCTTTACAGATTGAACTAAAAAGTTTCAGTCATTGATATTAAATTTTTAATTTTTACGAAGAAATTTAACTTTGAGAAACAAAGTTTCAAACTGCATGACTTTGAGAATAGTTCATATAGAAAAATATATATAAGGGTTCAAACTTTGAATATAAAAAAGGTTTGAAAGAGAAATATTCACTTTATGAACAAAATTTCAATCTTAAATTTTGCAGTTAAAAGTTTTAATTTGTATAGTAAGGATATCAACATTTTGCTAAAATTTGAGGTTGAAAAAGTATTTAGGTACTTTGAAAAACAATGATTGATTATAGTTTTGGATTTTGATGTATGGCTTTATTATGAATCCTTTGAAAATATTTGATGTTGATGAGAAAACTAGTTTTTAAGTGAAAGATTATATACAAAGCTTAATTAATAAAGATTAAGATTTGAAAAATGTCAAATTGGAAAATTGTGATTTTGAATAGTTAGAATATTGGAACTCTTAGTATTTGAGTTTTTTTATTTATAAGATTTCTTGATACAAACCTTCTACTAGTTTTTCAAAAATTAAAGTGTTGAAATTTATGTAGTTGATTGATGATTTAATTGAAATTTCAAACCGTGGGAGTATGTTTGTCTTTGATTGATTTTGTTAAGAAAATATTTTTTCCTAAATTGTTAAAGACAAAGATTTGAGTTGAACTTCAATAAGTTTGAAAAACAATGTCGAGATTTTCAAAGTGTGGCATAAATGTTTTGAAATTTGTTTTTGTCAAAGTATTGAAACCAAAGTCTTTTTGATATTAGGGAACCTAAGAGAAAAGTCAAACCCTAATTGATTTGGATAGTGGTTGAACCTAGAGTTCATTTGGTAGTTGGTTTAGAAACTTGTATTGATCAAATTAATTCATTGGTTTAGGGTACAAGGAAATTGAGAGGTGTCATTGGAATCGTCAGATAGGTTATGCTAGTGTAGCGTAAGTTGCTTGGGTAGTAAAACATTGTCGAGGTAAGGGCACTTTCTAACGATATTATATATGCTTGAATGTAGAGTGTGTATGTATACATGAATTTTGTGTTTGTGGTGAATAAAGGTGCACATGATTGTTTATGTATTTGATGTGATTGTGTATTCTTAATTGATAACATATGTGTTATGAATTTTATTGACAAGAATATGTCTTGAGTATACTTTGTGAAAAAGTATTAAAAATTATTAGTGTTTAATGAGTATTAAAAGGGGGTATAATGAATATTAAAAGGGGAATCTTTTAATAGCTACATTTACATAGTGATTGTTGTGAAAGAGATAGAGTATGCTCATACATTTCATAATTAGTGGTGACCAAAATGGGCCACGGTATTAGTAGTGACTGTGATGGGCCACGAGATGGTTCCATGAGTTGATTGGTCCATTTTATCCTTACGAGGATTTATTTGTCGTGTAGGTCTGTGATAGACTGCACTCTAGTAAATTGTGTTGATCTGTGATAGGTGTCACCTCGATAATTAGTATTGGTCTGTGAGAGGCGGTACATTTATGATTTACGACCCTCGAGGAGTGTGTGGAAATTCCTGGATCATGTGCACTGGCATATAAGCATTGCATTCGGGTGTTTTGTCACACGAGTCATATTAGTTATATGATGATATTTATATGCATGTTTGTTTATCACTTGATGTCATGCCATGTTATGCTTTCGTGCTTTGTATTTTCGTGTTTATGTTGTTTTTAGATCGTGACTCTCTATTATTATTGTGGAAGAGTCAAAGCATGCTCATGCATTTCATAGTTAATGGTGACCGTGATGAGCCACAATGTTAGTGGTGACCGTGATGGACCACAATGTTATTGGTGACTATGATGGGCCACAGTGTTAATGGTAACCATGATAGGCCACAGTGTTAGTGGTGACCATGATGGTCATGGGGTGGTTCCTTGAGTTGATTGGTCCACCTTATCCTGTGTAGGTCTATGATAGGCTGCACTCTAGTAAATTGTGTTGATCTGTGATAGGTGTTACCTCGATAATTAGTATTGGTCTGTGAGAGGCGGTACATTTATGATTTACGACCCTCGAGGAGTGTGTGGAAATTCCTGGATCATGTGCACTGACATATAAGCATTGCATTCAGGTGTTTTGTCACACGAGTCATATTAGTTATATGATGATATTTATATGCATGTTTGTTTATCACTTGATGTCATGCCATGTTATGCTTTCGTGCTTTGTATTTTCGTGTTTATGTTGTTTTTAGATCGTGACTCTCTACTATTATTGTAGATCGGGCTTACGCCTCATGTTCTTATTGTTTTGAGCCGTGTTGAAATTGCAACGACGTCGAAGACGCGACATAGCGATGATTTTGGATGGGTAATTGGAAGCATTGAGGCTTGATGTCACTCGTAGATCCTCAGTACTTAGTCACCGTAGTTAGATTAATGATCAACTTATGGTTTTATTTAAGAATTTTATTTATTTTTCCTTTCTTATTGCAATGTAGTTGTCGAAGTGAAATTTATGTATTTGAAACAAGTTTTAGTCAACGTGAATTGTTCGATTGTAAGTAAATATGTTGTGTCAAAACCATTTTATATAATGAAACAATGATTTTAATCGTCATTTTTTGAAAAGAATTTTACAATTTAATATTTTACTCTGATTTAAATTACAGTACAATTATGAATATTTTATCTCAAAATGTTTTGTTGTTTTTAAAAAAAAAAATTACACTATCGCTGTTAAAAATTGGGGTTTTACAACATCTTTGTCCTCTTCCTTGTTCACGTCCACGTTCATTTTGACGATTGAATCTTTTGTCATCCTTCAACAAAGCTTTGATCTTGAAAGCTTACTCTAATGGCTCCTCTTGCCTTTTCTTTATTATTTCTTCTTGAGCTTGCAATGAACCTTCTAATTCCTCAATGACATTGAGTCAAGATATTTTGGTTCCTCAATAACACACACCACATAATCAAACTTATGAGTCAAGGAACGAATAATTTTCTCTTCTACACGAACATCTTCTATCTTGTCTCCATATCTCTTAATTTGATTAACAATTTTTTTCACCCTTGAGCAATAATCTTAAATTGATTCGGAATCTTTCATTCTCAAAGCTTCAAAATCCCCCCGTAGAGATTGAAATATTGTCTTCTTCAATTTGTCAATACCTTGGAGTGATTTCTCCAAAATCTTCCAAGTTTCCTTTGAATTTGTTGCATCGACAACCTTCTCAAACATAGAATCATCTAAACATTGATGAATGAGAGTAAGAGCTTGTTGATCCTTCTTCTTTGTCTTTGCCCAAACCTCTTTCTCAATTTGAGACACCTCTTCATCTTGTGGCTCATCATAGACTATTTCAACAATCTCCCATACACTTTGAGAGCCAACAATGCCTTTATTCGAATCCACCATTTTTTCATAATTCTCTTTTTTTAGAAGAGGAAAGTGGAAAGTAGTGTAACCACAAAGTCGCCATTTCTCAAATCTCACAACCAAACTCTAGATACCACTTTATTAGAGAAAGAAAATTATTTCTAATAGAAAATTCACAATTTGCTTGATTCTTAATGTCAAGTACAATGAGGTATTTATAGGTACAAATAGAAAACTCTAGACACATTTCCAGTGGCGGAGCTTGATCGAAATTATTGGGGTGGCCGACAGA
>NC_021162.2:39360465-39381695 GCF_000331145.2 Cicer arietinum | reverse complement strand
AGTATGTTTGTCTTTGATTGATTTTGTTAAGAAAATATTTTTTCCTAAATTGTTAAAGACAAAGATTTGAGTTGAACTTCAATAAGTTTGAAAAACAATGTCGAGATTTTCAAAGTGTGGCATAAATGTTTTGAAATTTGTTTTTGTCAAAGTATTGAAACCAAAGTCTTTTTGATATTAGGGAACCTAAGAGAAAAGTCAAACCCTAATTGATTTGGATAGTGGTTGAACCTAGAGTTCATTTGGTAGTTGGTTTAGAAACTTGTATTGATCAAATTAATTCATTGGTTTAGGGTACAAGGAAATTGAGAGGTGTCATTGGAATCGTCAGATAGGTTATGCTAGTGTAGCGTAAGTTGCTTGGGTAGTAAAACATTGTCGAGGTAAGGGCACTTTCTAACGATATTATATATGCTTGAATGTAGAGTGTGTATGTATACATGAATTTTGTGTTTGTGGTGATCCGTCCAAATTTTTAGTTTGCACATAGGGACCTTATATGTGTGATTTATGTATGATTGATGTGTGAATATGTGATGATTAATATTGATGTGATGATGCATTCTTGAGTGATAATATGTGTTGCTACATGTTATGAATTTTATTGAAGATAATATGTCTTGAGTATGCTCTGTGAAAAGTATGAAAAATAATTAGTGTGTCACGAGTATTAAAATAAGAGTCTTTTAATAGCTACATTTACATAATGAATGTTGTGAAAGAGTTAGAGTATACTCATGCATTTCATAATTAGTGGTGACCGTGTTCGGCCACAATGTTAGTGGTGATCGTGATGGGCCACGATGTTAGTGGTGACCATGATGGGCCACGTGATGGTGCCATGAATTGATTGATCCATCTTATCCTCACGAGGATTTATTTATCGTGTAGGTCTGTGATAGGCTGCACTCTAGTAAATTGTGTTGATCTGTGATAGGTGTTACCTCGATAATTAGTATTGGTCTGTGAGAGGCGGTACATTTATGATTTACGACCCTCGAGGAGTGTGTGGAAATTCCTGGATCATGTGCACTGACATATAAGCATTGCATTCAGGTGTTTTGTCACACGAGTCATATTAGTTATATGATGATATTTATATGCATGTTTGTTTATCACTTGATGTCATGCCATGTTATGCTTTCGTGCTTTGTATTTTCGTGTTTATGTTGTTTTTAGATCGTGACTCTCTACTATTATTGTAGATCGGGCTTACGCCTCATGTTCTTATTGTTTTGAGCCGTGTTGAAATTGCAACGACGTCGAAGACGCGACATAGCGATGATTTTGGATGGGTAATTGGAAGCATTGAGGCTTGATGTCACTCGTAGATCCTCAGTACTTAGTCACCGTAGTTAGATTAATGATCAACTTATGGTTTTATTTAAGAATTTTATTTATTTTTCCTTTCTTATTGCAATGTAGTTGTCGAAGTGAAATTTATGTATTTGAAACAAGTTTTAGTCAACGTGAATTGTTCGATTGTAAGTAAATATGTTGTGTCAAAACCATTTTATATAATGAAACAATGATTTTAATCGTCATTTTTTGAAAAGAATTTTACAATTTAATATTTTACTCTGATTTAAATTACAGTACAATTATGAATATTTTATCTCAAAATGTTTTGTTGTTTTTAAAAAAAAAAATTACACTATCGCTGTTAAAAATTGGGGTTTTACAACATCTTTGTCCTCTTCCTTGTTCACGTCCACGTTCATTTTGACGATTGAATCTTTTGTCATCCTTCAACAAAGCTTTGATCTTGAAAGCTTACTCTAATGGCTCCTCTTGCCTTTTCTTTATTATTTCTTCTTGAGCTTGCAATGAACCTTCTAATTCCTCAATGACATTGAGTCAAGATATTTTGGTTCCTCAATAACACACACCACATAATCAAACTTATGAGTCAAGGAACGAATAATTTTCTCTTCTACACGAACATCTTCTATCTTGTCTCCATATCTCTTAATTTGATTAACAATTTTTTTCACCCTTGAGCAATAATCTTAAATTGATTCGGAATCTTTCATTCTCAAAGCTTCAAAATCCCCCCGTAGAGATTGAAATATTGTCTTCTTCAATTTGTCAATACCTTGGAGTGATTTCTCCAAAATCTTCCAAGTTTCCTTTGAATTTGTTGCATCGACAACCTTCTCAAACATAGAATCATCTAAACATTGATGAATGAGAGTAAGAGCTTGTTGATCCTTCTTCTTTGTCTTTGCCCAAACCTCTTTCTCAATTTGAGACACCTCTTCATCTTGTGGCTCATCATAGACTATTTCAACAATCTCCCATACACTTTGAGAGCCAACAATGCCTTTATTCGAATCCACCATTTTTTCATAATTCTCTTTTTTTAGAAGAGGAAAGTGGAAAGTAGTGTAACCACAAAGTCGCCATTTCTCAAATCTCACAACCAAACTCTAGATACCACTTTATTAGAGAAAGAAAATTATTTCTAATAGAAAATTCACAATTTGCTTGATTCTTAATGTCAAGTACAATGAGGTATTTTCTACATTTTTCTATATTTAAAATATTTTTAAATTCTAAAATATAAATTCTACATAGTTCTAGACTTATCAAGTTTCAAATTAGTAATAACAGTTTCTAACACAGTATATCAGATCTTTCTACCACCAGTGCTGTTCAAAATAGTAGAGACATATTTCTCCTAATGGTGGTTGTGGGTTTTATTGGCGTCATCCGATTAATCCTAATTTTAAGTTAAACAGGAATGTTGCAGAAGGAAGTGATGGGTTTCGGGGTCTAAGCGCGGTGGTAAGGGATAAAGGAGGGTCGTTTGCCAGCGGCTATGAAATGTTGAGAGTGACAACATTCAGGTGATTCAGTGTGCTCTAGCCTAGCATTCCTAATATGATTATTTCGGCTATGTGGCTACAAGTGTTAGGGCCCAATCTAAAAATTTTAATTTTTGCTCATTTTGCCATGTTAATAGGGTGAGAATTGTACCGCGCACCCCCCCACTTTTACCTCCCACCCCCCCATTTTTTCATAAAGACCATTTTGTCCTTTTTTCTTTTGTATAAAATTATAAAAAAAAATTGTCACTCTATTTTTCATCCCTACTTTCGAAAATTAAAAACTTTCAAAATAATAATTTTTTTTTCAATATTTTCGAAAGTTTTGTTAAATTTGAAATTTTCAAAATTTAATTTTCCAAAAAACATCAAAACTTTCAAAAGTTTTGATGAATTTGAAACTTCCGAAACGTAATGCTCGAAACTTTCAAATTTTCGAAGTAATTCAATTTCAAAAATTTCAAAATATTTGAAATTTACGGAAGTTTCAATTTATAATTAAATTTTTATTTTAAAAAATAAATTTATAATATTATTATTAATTAAATTGATTACTATTTTTGAAATTAAGTATGAAATTTATTGCTATTTATTAGTATTAATTTATTACTATTTATTACTATAAATTTATTATTATTTATTACTATTAATTTATTATTATTTATTATTAAAAAAATGCATTTCGGAACTTTCGTTTCCCAAACTTCCGAAATTTGATGTTTCCATATATACCAAACATTCGAAACCTCATGTTTCGAAATTTTCAAAATGTTCGAATAAGTTTCATTTCGAAACTTTCGCATTGCTCGAAACTTTCGAAAGTTTCATGTTTCGAAACTTTCATGTTGAACAAAAGTTCCGAAAGTTTGATATTTCTTGGAGAAAATGTCCTTCGAAACTTTCAACCTCAAGGAAACTTTCGAAAGGATGTGTTTCGAAACTTTCATGTTTAACCAAAGTTTCGAAAGTTTGATATTTTCTGGACAAAATGTGCTTCGAAACTTTCAACCCCAAGAAGACTTTCGAAAACTGTATTACTTTTTGGTTTCGGAGGTTTTAAAGATTCGAAGTTTTGGTAGGGTGGGAGGTTCGAATATTTCAAAGTTTCGAAGAAATGAGTGAAAAAAGAAAAATGAATTTTTTGGATGAAACCAGGGGCAATATGATCTTTTCCTTATAATTGGGGGGGTGAGAGGTAAAACAGGGGGGGTGCACGGTACAATTCTCTAATAGGGTTTGTAATTGGGCCTCTTGATCTTAAGGAGTCATCTTGTTTCTTTTTAATTAATGAGGTATTTTTCAAAAAAAAATAATAATAATTTGAAGGTGGGACTATCTATACACATCCTTTAAAAGAAAACGGTAAATATTTTATGAATAATAAAAGAAGACACTGTTACAAATCAATATATCTATTTTATGAATGTCCTATAATACATTCATATAAATTTTTTCATATATGATCAAAGACAAAAGATCAATAATTTTATATTGAGATTTTATAGTTTTATATTTATTTTATTACTCAATATTTTTTAAACTTTAAATTCAAATAGATCATATATGACATATCCAAATTAATCATGAATTTGGTAGTATTTTATGAGTGAAGAAGATTTTAATAGTATAAATAATTATATTTGACTCTAAAAATACAATATTAAGACAGAAAAATAAAATGTCACATTAAAACAATAAACAATATAACATTTCATTTTGACAAAATTATAAATAAAACACAAATAAAAAATTAAATTTTTATAAAAATAATTTATTTAAATAGAATGAGAGAATCAAATAATTTAAATGGGTGATGAAAAAGTTTATGACTAACTTTTATAGAAGCAGCTATGTTTCCTAAGAGCGAAACATCTTGCCATGTGTCTACACCAAGCATGACAAATTATTCTAGGCAAAACTTCCAATTAGAGGGAAAATTTGAGATACGTGGCCAACTAGTCATAATAATGGAGGTTTCAACAATGTGAAATTCATAAACACTTTTGCTTCTCACACCTTTCATATTGCTTTCCACACCCCTAATTTTTTTTATAAATTCTAAATACTGAAAATATCCTTTCCTCTTTATTCACTTAACCCCATCATTTTTATCTTCATTAACCTAACATCTTCAATCTTCTTCAATGTTCTTCATCTTCTTCAATCATTTTGATACATTCACCTTCAATAATCTTAAATCATCTTCACGTTGTATTTATAGTGACTTAACTAGGTATCTATGTTTTTGTGTTTTGTAGTTTCAATTTTGTTTTCAAAATTTGAGTTTTTTTTACGTAAACTCAGTTTACGTACATTTACGTGAAATGAATTCACGTACGTGATAAAAATAAGAAAACTCAGATACCACGTGATTTAGGTTTACGTAGACATACGTGATTTAATATTGCGTAAATTAATGGAGTTTAAGAATTCATATGAGCTACGTGAACTGAGTTAACGTATGTATACGCGAACTCAGTTATCGTACATGAACTCCCTAAACCTACATGATCTGAGTTCACGTACGTCAACTACCAAACTCAGAAAACACGAACACCATCAAACTCAGAAAATACCATTCAAAAACACGAACTATCAAACCTACGTGTCATCAAACCCAAAAAACACGAACACCATTAAAAAACAACCATTGATAAACATTCAAAAACAACAACACCATTGTTAAGGATTTGCTTACTTGATTGAAGATGATTGAAGTGATGAAGGTGTTGAAGATGATGAAGGTGTTGAAGATGATGTAGGTATTGAATATGATGAATGTGTTGAAGATGATTGAAAAAGGAAAGTATGAAGATGATTGAAGAAAAAAAAATATGAAGTTTATTGAATGTTAGGTTAATGAAGATGAAGATGATGAAGATAGAAATGATGGGGTTAAGGGAAGAGTATTTTGGATTTACAAAAAAAATTGAGGGGTGTGGGAAGCAAAATGAAGGGTGTTGAAAGCCAAAGTGATTCATAAATTGTCCATATCATGTGTCAGCATAATCAATAAGATTTTCACGAGTTGAATATTGAACACACAACATAAACAACATAAGGTAATGAAGAGTGATGATATCTATTATTTTTTTTGTTAGGGTGATATCAATAATCTTAATAAAGTATTAAAAAAATAGAAAATTTCATTATTAAAATTTTGAGAACATAAAAGTTGAATTATATAAATAAATGTTCATAATTTCTAAATTATGTAAATTTAATAGAATTCTATTTTTTGGGATTATAAAGAGGATCTCTACTTGAAAAAAAAAAAAAAAAAACTCACCTCAATCACCCACAATTTCCTTTAATTTTTTATTCAATCATTTGTTATCGGTCACATCATATATTAAAAGCTAACTAGAGAGTGTCAATCCAATTTAATTTTTGACGGACTAAAAAACATACAAATCTATATATTGTAGAAAAAAGGTTTAAAAAAAGAAGTTCACAACTATTAAATGCCTTAACTAGAACAGTAGCAATTGTCTAATCCAAAATTAATACTCTTAAAATAAATACTCCATTTGTTTTATTTGTTTTAAAATCAATACATTAAAAGTTGAAATAATCGTTCATTTTGAATTTTTTTTTTCCCAAATGGATCACTTATCATGGAACAAATGGAGTAATATCAATTGCCTACCCTAAAACTATATATTACCAAGGCAGTTGATTAAGGCGTGTAACCAAAACATTGACACAATACCCCAATTAGGGAGGAACACATTTTTTTTATAATATACCCTAACATTTACATTGATATATTTAATTTTGTATATTAAACACTTTAAAATTTTATATTTACACCTTATGTCTTGAATAAATAGTCATATTTCCACCACTAAGTCTGTGAAAGCAACTACAGTTTACCAGGCGCCACCATCCACCGTCAAATGTTAGAATCTTAAAAATCTTGATGTTTGGTTTTGTAATTTTAGGGGTTCAATTTTTAAATTCGAACAGGACCTCCAAAAACATTAAGACAACCCTTTTCAAAGTTGTTGTTCTCTATCAATGTAAAATTTAAGAAATAGATATTCATTTAGTTTGTTTATTGAAAATTATTGAAAATGAGGTTTTTTTTTATAATATCCTTTGTTTAAAAAAACAAACTACAGTTTATGGAGAGGACTGCACATAGAGCTGTCAATAAAATCTCAAACTCTAAAACCTATTTGAATTTTTTTTTATTAAGCCCCTAATATTAGGCCCCCCCTATTAAAATCATTTTTTTAAAGCTTCAGCCCATTATTTTATTTTTTTGTGGACTTAAGAGAGATGACTCATAGCCCCAACATTTTATTAATTTTGAGATTCAGAAAAATATCGAAAAATATTATAAAAAAAAGTTTCTCATAAAATTTTTTAATCATTTTTCCTCAAAAAATTGAGAAATAAAAAAAATGATTTTTTTCTCAAATTTTGAGAAAAAAGCTGTAAATTATATTTTATAAAAAAAAATCGAAATTATATTTTATGAGAAAAAAATCGAAATTTGTGTCTATTTAATTATATTTTTTTCTTTTAAAAAATATATATATTTTTGTTTAATTGATTAATTTTTGAAAAAATAATTAAATTATTTTTTAATGACATACATTTGTCTTGTATATGAATTATACAAAAATGAAACAAATCAAACCACCTAGTTTAATTGGTTCTAAATTTTCTTCTAACAAATAAAACAAAACCAACATGTTACATTCTTAATCTCATCGATCAAAATTTGGTGAATACAAAAAACTATAATATGCAAAAAAAAATCTCTTTCCTAAAATAAGTTATACATTTTTATAAGTATCAAACACATTGAAGGTATTCAAACAAACCTATAATTCACCGGTTTAGTTTGGATAATATTGTTAGAATTAAGCTAATTTGAAGAATTATGACTTTTATTTGTTTTGATGAAAACAAATCATTTTGTGGGAACAATTTCAAGCACTAACTATTTGTTTAAGTGTGTAGTTCTCAGGTGAGATTATTTTATATGACATTACGCTGCATCCTTTGATGTTTTGATGTAAGTTAAGGGAACACCATGACTTCGCTCTGAAATCCGTATTTTGAGTCTGATGAACGCACTTGGAAACACACCTCTGGTGATCATGCTAGTACAAGCAATGCTCTGATTTTTTTGACTCTGATGACTGCAACAAACATATGATTATTCTTCCTCATACAAGCCAATGATTGTTTGTCTCTAATAATCACGTCAAACAACTGATCATCTAACTCTATTTAAAAGTCAACACTCAGATAAAATGTCAATACTTTAGACAGTCAATGCTTTGATAGAAGTAAATGCTCTAAAAGTCAAATCCCTGAACAAAGTCAACGCTATAAAAAGTGAACAATCTGAAGAAGACAAATTTGTGCATCATCTGCTCAACACTCTGAATTCGTAATTTGTTTGACGGACTATGTGACATACTATGATCATGATATTGTCCGCTTTTTCTGTCTCTGTATCAAGAAGCACATAATCAATTACAAGGATTAATTTTAGACATGCTTTAATGGTGAATACATCTCTGAAGATTTGATACACAAATTTATGATACAACTGATTTCTTACAATCAGGACAGGAGCCAGAAACCCTAAAGATCTCTATAAAAGGATCTGCAACTCTCAATGAAGAATACAACAACAACCTACCACAATAAGCACAATACAATCGTCTCTACACTCTTGCTATTAATTTTTTGTTTTGTCTAAGTGCTGAGATATATTTTCTAAGAGTACAACATTATAAACATCTTATTGTTAATAGACCTCCTTCATCTCAAAGAAGGCTTATAGGAAAACAAATCAGACGATCAAAGTGAAGATGCATATGATGATGAGTTGTATTTCATCTTAAAGAAAATTCAATGCATGTGGAACAAAAGAGTTGTATTTCCAAAAAGAGATTGCAAACGATCCCAAAATAATAGAGAAAAAGGTGAAAAATCAGATAAGAAAAGAAGGGAAGTTCCCTAAGAAAATATTCCAAGGCATAGAAAAAAGGTATTATGGCTACTTAAGATAACTCTAATGAATCATCTGATGAAAATGAAGAGCATGCAAACATGGCTCTGATGATAGATACACACTATGAAATTGAGGTACTATACGACCTATCTCGTAATGAACTTGTCGTTATGTTAAATAAGTTTCTAAACAAGAATGATATTGTTCTTCAAATCTAAAAACTCTTAGAAAAGCTCATGTCATCTTAACAAATAAATACAAATTTCTTGAAAATGATTTTGACAACCAAAAAGGAGAAAATTCAACTTTGAAAGAAAATGTTTCAAAACTCTTAAAGGATAAAGTCTGTAATTCTGTTAAGTATGAAAAAAATCTTTTAATAATTTCTTGAAAATGACATAGATAGAAGTAAACAAGTCTCCATGATCTATGGTGTTAGCAGAAACAATAAATGTGGTATTGGTTTTGAAGAAACAAAGAAAACTGCTAAAGTTAACTTACTTGATATTGCTTAAGGAAATGTCACAATAAAAGAATTTGTCCTATGCAAAAACATGGAAAGACAAGACACCTTTAATAACTAACAAAAGAGGACCCAACCAAATTTGGGTACCTAAGAATAAAATATTACATCTTACAGATATCCTATGCAACAATGTTAAAACACCAGTCGCGGTATTTGAACAATGGATGCTGATGACACGTGACGAGAGAAAAGTCTATGTTCCCTGACCCTCAAGAACGAAGAATTTGTAGGATTTGAAGGTAATTAGAAGAGTAGGATCATTGGGCATATCACAGTAGGTAATGGTTCACTTCCCTCTATTAAAAGTGTTTTACTTGTATAAGGATTATTGAATAACCTATTGAAAACAAATCAATTAAGCGACAATGGTAGTGGTGTTGTCTTTAATCAAAATTCATGTAAGGCAATAACTCAAATAGATGGATCTATACTATTTACTGGTCAAAGGAAAAACAATATTTACAAAATAAACTTATCAGATTTGGAAAAACAAGAAGTAAAATGTATTATGTTTGTGAATGAATAACAACTGATTTGACACAAAAGTTTTGGACATGCCAATTTGAGGTTAATCTCAAAGTTGAAAAGACTTGATCAAGTCAGAGGCTTGCCAAATCTAAAATATGAATCATATGCTCTTTGTGAGGCATGTTAGAAAGGGAAACAAACAATATCTTATTTTTTCCTCAAAAAATGTTGTTTCCACTTCTAGACCGCTTGAACTTTTACATTTTGATTTATTTGACCATGTATAGAATACCTCTATTAGTGGTAAAAAAATTATGGACTTGTTATTGTTAATGAATATTCCATATGGACATGGGTAAAGTTCCTTAAACACAAATGATGAGTCACGTGAGGTTTTCACTACCTTCTGCAAAAATGTGAAAAATAAAAAAGGTTTTTATTACAACAATTCATAGTAATCATGAGAATGAATTTAAAAATAAGCTCCTTGAAATTTTTTGTGAATATAATGGAACTTTACATAACTTTTCCTCTCATAGAACACCCTCATCAAAACAGTGTTGTAGAAAAAAAAGATAGATATTTTCAGGAAATGAAACGTATCGTGATTCACGAAATGAATGGGCAGAAGCAACAAATAATGCATGTTATATTTAGATTATAATCTATATTTGACCTATTTGCATCATAGGTTCTTGGAGCCTTAGACGAAACAAGTGGCAAACCAAAACTGATAACCACATCAAGAATTGTAGGGATTACCATGCCTTAAGGAAAAACAAAAAAGTAAACACTTAAAAACCAATATTTGCGGAGCCCTAAGAAGTGCTTCATGTCAAATTTGATGTTGACCTTTGACAATATTATCATGAAGAATTCAAGAAAGATCATCCTCGTTGGATACATCAGAAGTGGAATGACAAAGTGTAAGATGATCTTAAATAGGGAAGATAGGTCCAACATAGGTCCAATGAGAATTCTTCAATAGGACTATCATTAACCAACAAATACGTTTTTACAGAACTAACTCAAGCCATGATCCACTTAATCCAAACTACTGGGAATTTTATTTCGGACATAATCCCCTCCAAGTACGATAACTCCATCGAGTGATAAGCTTTTTCAAAATCAACTTTAAACATAATCAACTCTTTTTTCCTTCTTTTAGCTTCCTCCACCACCTCATTTAAAATAACAATTCCATCTAAATTTGTCTCCCTTTAATTGAAAGTTGACTGAGACTCGAATATAATCTTCCCAATGACAACTATCAAACGATTTGATCAAACCTTGAAAATAACTTTAAACATGCACCCAACCAAAGAAATAAGTCTAAAGTTAGATAACAGTTGAGGATCATCCTTCTTTGAGGTGCTCAATAAACATACTATTCACCCTTTTCTCCAACCTACCATTCTTGTAGAAACCTGATAAAAATATTATGAAATCAATCTTCACCACCTCCCAAAATTCATTCAAAAAACCAAAATTCACCCCATATGGACCTATACTTTAATAACTATAACAATCTTGAATTGTTGCTTTCACCTCCTCCTCACTAAGCTCCATGATTAGTAGATTTGTCTCCATCTCATTATTAGATTTAAAATTCAAATGGTCAACACAAGGGAGACTCGCCAGTTTAGATAGAATATATTGCTCTAAATGATTGAAACTACTTTTCTAAGAGGTTCCACTCCTTCCACCCTATTCCCTGATTCTTTAATACTTATAACTGAAAAAAGTTTCCTGCATGACTTGCATCTCTTTCCTTTAACCATCGAACACTAGACCTTTACCACTAGATACTGCAATTTGCCCTTGAGAAAGAAGCAGTTTTATCCATTAAATCCTTGTACTCTACCACTTCATCCACTAATAAAGCTTTAGTCTCCTCTTGAAAGTCTAATCTAATCTTTGTAATTCTTCTTTAGATTCTTTAATCCTTGCCTCTAAATTACTTTTGTGGCTTGCTTCCACTCAAACAAGCTTTGTTTTATTCCTTTAACACGTAACCATTTCATCCGTCAACGTGAAAACCAATTCAAGCCTCATGAGCGAACATTTGATACCCATCAAAATCTAACCAACATTTCAACATTCTAAAATTGGTTCAACCCCCAATTGATATTAACATCATTTAGAAAAAATTCGTGCGATGATTAGGCAAGCCTCTCTCTAATGGCCATTGCATACACAAAGGCCAAGAATTACACTAGCTATTGGATAACAAGAAATAATCAAGCTAACTTTGTAATTGTTAAGTGTCTCCTTAGTGTTTTAAGTTTTAGACTTAGTAATTTGAGTAATGTCAACTTGTTTAGTCTAGATGGTGGTTGTGTGTGTCTTTGTTCATTCTTATTCTCTAGCTCTTGCATAGATTTCTTGATCAAGAAAGAATGTATGAAAAAGAATTTTTTTATCATGCATAAGCTTAATCACATATTGTTTTAGCATGATTTATGTTTGAACCATGATCTAATAGCATTGACATCCTTTAAAACTCATTTCAAACAATTTTCTAAGTGTTTTTCACTTTGTAAATCGACTCACCAACTTATGAATCGACTTATGAACTTCAAGAACTCCATTTTTGAAGTCCTAAGGTTGTGAATGAACTCACCTAGTATTTGAATCAACTCAAAAGCAATATAGGGGGTTCTTTAAGTCGAATGACAAATGTGTGAATTGACTCACACTACTTCATACTTCATTTTTGGTTTTTTCAACTTGTGTAAGTCAACTCACATCATGTGTGAATTGACTCTCCAGACCTGCATAATTAAAATTTGAAAATTTTAAGGTTGTTATGGAAGTTGCAAAGTGGTTATTTCTATAAAAAAAAATTATTTTTCATTGGCATAGTCTATTCATGCATCATAGATAAGGTTGTCTAATCATTTCTAAACACAAGAATAATTTTACTCATTCCCCATTCTCAAGCATTTAAGATCAAATCATCGATTGAGAATTCTTTCTTGATTAAGTCGGTGTGCACATTAGTTTTTATGTGAGAAACAAAAAATACGAGATATCGATTATCGGGGTGTTTATTCTAGATACAAATCATCAAGGCGACATTGATGGATTGCATATTGAGGACTGAAGAAGGTATTCTTCATAAAATTAGTTGATAGGGATTTCTAGGTGTTTATCTTGAAGGTGTGAGTGAGAGAAGTCTATGTGTTGTAACAATTTTCACATAGTATTAATTCTCTGGTTGCCGGTTTATGCAACGGCCGTGGTTTTTTCTCCGGTTTTGGAGTTTCCACGTTATATTCTTGTGTTGTGATTGTGTCTTAATTTTTTTTAACTTATGCTATTTTTCCCAACAAGAAGGTGTTCTTCAAAAACTTCCTAGATAGGTGTTTCTTGGTGGTTATTTTTAAAGAGTGAGGTGTGATCTTCATCTTGAAAATATTTTTGTATTCATAATTTGTAGGGGTGTTCCAAGATTTTGTGTATAAGAGTGTTTAGGAAGAAGGGTTTGTGTGAAAGTATTTGTAACTGAAGTTGCAAACACATGAAAGAGGTTGAAATGTGTTTGACTAAGTTGAATTCTTTTTGGTAATTTATTTAAAAGTAGTAGCAATTGGGTTAAGTGATCAGAGGCATAAGTAAAAAAAAAAAAAGAATTGCATAATTAAAGTGACACAAGAATTTATCATGGTTCACCACTAATTTGGTAGATATGTCTAGTTCCTTCACTCAGAAGGATTTAATCCACTAGTTTAAAACTTGAACTACATAACATTTGATCCTACAAGCCAATCTTCTTAAAACAATCTGACACCTACAGACTTTTTGAGGAACACAAACAACTTGACTCTATAAACCAAGTCTTCTCAAAATAACCCGAAAACCTACAGATTGCTTGAGAAACATGAAAGCCACTATCAGGATGGGTTACAAGAGTTTGGAATAAATTGGTTTGCTTCTAACAAGATAATTCTAACAATGACTCTCACACTAGAAAACACTTAGAAAATATTTCATTTGAGCAAAGTTTCTCTTGACCTTAATCTTATGAACTCTAATGACTTGGGAATTTTGTGCTTGTGAGTTCTCTTATATTCTTCTTTAGCCTTAAGTATCTATTTATAGAATAGGTTGGGTTTCTCTTTTGTCCTTGCAAAACCTGAATCGTATCTTTGCAAATAATAAATGTATCTTCTTGTGAGTGTTTCTTCTTGTAAACAATTCTTCATCATATCTTCTTGTAAATAATTCATAGCTTCTTGTAGATAAATCTTGACCAAATCTTCTTATAAATAATTCAGATCTTCTTCTAGATAAATCTTGATCAAATATTCTTGTAAATAATTAATATATTCTAGTGATAAATATTGATTAAATCATCTTGTAAATAATCATATTTTCTTGTTGATAAGATCTGGATCATATCTTCTTCAAATCTTGATCGTATTTTCTTCTTGTAAATATTGATAAAATCTTCTTGTAAGCAATCAATAGAAAATGCAAAAGAGGAAGATAAAGAATACAATCAAGGATGGTGCATCATCCAAGTCGAGGAAAGATGACGGATCCTCTAGTAGAAAAGTGGATCAAGATTCCTCAAGTGAAGAAAGTCCAAGTGCTAAGTCAAGTGACATGTGTGAAACAAACTTTTGCCTTATGGCTAAGGGTCACAAAAATGAGGTTAGTGATGATCAAATTGATAGACTTGAAAAAGACTTATCCACGGCCTTAAAGCTTGCAAATGAAGTTATAGAAAAAGTACATTGTTTTCATGAATAATCAAAATGTGAAAAATGTAGTTCATTAGAAAGTGAGAATATTTCATTCAAAGAAAGAGTTTCCATATTTGAAGTTGAATTGCAAAACTTGTAATCTTCAAATCCTAAAATTCCAGTTAATAACAATAAATCTTCTTTCAATAGATATTATTATAAATCTAAGAAATAACGTTTGTCACATGTTACTAGCTTTTATTGTGGAAAAAGGGACTCACATCTTATAGATGTTTTGTAGAAAAAGTTTTAGTACCAAATGGTAGAATGGTGTGGATTCCTAAGGGACTAAGTCCCAATACTAACTCACAAGGATTAACAAAAATTGGGTACGTATAAATTCTAGTTGATTATTTTGTTGGTATATTTGAGAGCATCAAGCAACAATTGAAAAACGATGCTCCAAACATTTGAAGGGTGGCCTATCATATTTGAAATGTGTTTTTAAAGGTTTTGTCACCAATGTAAAATCTATAAAAGGTAGAATTTAAAATTGCATGTTTTTTGTCATTAGCTCAAAAAATTTACACAGAGGTATGACTCTTAACTTTCTCTTTGTTGAATTAGTTCAAGTAAGTATACTCTTTTGTGTCTTAGCTATTTCAACATGGATCAAAAAATGTCTCATATGTGAAATGAGTGCAATATATGCTTTAAGTTTTGGTTTAACTAAATGTGTTTATAATGTCAATTCATAGAATTTGATGTATTTTCTTTAACTAATGTGTTCTAGTTGTTACTTGAGTTTTTCTTTTTCCAATCATGCTATTTTTGTGTTTGTTGTGTTTATCTTCTTTTGAATCTATATCAAGTTTGAATTATGATTTTACAACCTTACCTTGCTTTATGTTAGTGTTTTGGAGTTGATTTTATGTCAATTCTAAGTTGTGTGTATGCTTTGATCTTTTGATTCCATCTTTTGTATCTCTATGTTTTATGAGTTGCATTCATTTTTTTTTTGCGTAGTTTGGATTGTATGGTAGGATGATATTTTGATTTCATTTTTTTTATTACATCTTTTGTGTTGCTCAAGAACTTTTATATACCGTTGATTTTGTAGTTGTTTATTTTCTTTTTAGATAATGTTAAAGGGGGAGCAAGAAGAATTGGAAAATTAATTAGAAGGATTGCTTAAAGTTTCTTCGTGCTTTTACACTAATGGCACAAATTTAGGAGGATATTTGGCTTGCAAATTTTCTTTTACAAATATTTTGAAAAGATTTATCAAAAAAGTCTCACAACAAGTTTTTCAAAAGGTTGTCATTATCCAAAAAAGGAGATATTGTAGTTTTTATCATGCATAAATTTAAGTACATGTTGTTTTAGGATGAACTGTATTGGAAGTATGACCATATAGCATTGACATCACTTGAAACTCATTTCGAACCATTTTCAAAGTGTTTTTCACTTTGTAAATCAACTCACCAACATACGAATCGACTCAAAAGAAATAGATGGTTATGTAAGTCGAATTACATCTTTGTGAGCTTTACAAAACTTTATACTTCATTTTAGTTTTTTTCAACTTGCGTAAGTCGACTCACCTGATGCGTACTCGACTTGCAGATCTACATAGTAAAATTTGACAGTTTTAAGGTTGTTATGGAATTTACAAAGTGGTTATTGCTCTTAGAATTCATTTTCATTGTCCTAGCCTATTCATGCAATATATAAGATTTTCTAATCATTTCTAAACACAAGAATAGTTTCATCCATTCCTTATGTTCAAGCATTCAAGATCATATCATAGATTGAAAACTCTCTCTTGATTAAGTCAGGTTTGAAAACAACGAGGGGATATTGATTGTTGGGGTGTCTATTCTAGATACAAATCGTTGAGGCGACATAGGTTGATTGCGAAGGCTGAAGAAGTTGTTCTTTAGAAAGTTTTTTAAAAGTTGTTTCTAGTTGTCTTTTTTTCAATTGGAGTGATGTATGATCTTCCTCTTGAAGATAGATTTGTGTTCAGATTTTGGAGGCTCTTGCAAGATTATGTATGTAAAAGTGTTAAGGAAGAAGAGTTTGTGTGCAAGGCTTTTTAACAATCGCTGAAGGATCTTTTAACCATTCATAATCAATAATCAAATAAAGAAAACTTCCATTCGATTGAATGGAGACATGATATACTCTACGAGCGAGGACGAAGTAGAAGAACCTGTATAAATCAACATATGAATATTTTTATCCCTAACTCTTTAATTTTCTGCAATTTAAATTGTTCTTTAATTTTTATTTCATTTGGAGTTTGGTGACATTTTTTGTTTCATTGCAAATTGATAAACATATTGTTATTAGACTTTTCTCGTTCAGAATCTTGTCTTGATTTTGTATGTTGAATGAAAATTTATTTATAACACTGAATTCAAACATCTTAGGTTTGATTCAAATTGACGATTCTAATATCTTGGTGTCTATTAATTGTGATTCATAGTATATTTGTTTGAAGATCTCTTTGTCATATTTGATTGGAGTATCAAAAACCTTTTCAAAAACTACTTCAACCAAATTTTATATTTTTCTGTATAAATATCATGGATAGATTAATATGAATATTCAATATGCTTAATACTTGAGTCTATCACAAAAATATCAACTATGAATTGATACCAATATTCAATATGCTTAATACTCAAATAATTTTTCAAAAATATCGAACTCTATTAAACCTATTTTATATAATTTGTCGTCAGTCATTTGTAGCTAACAATTATAAATTAAATAAATATCACATCAATGACCTACATGCATTATGCTTTAATCTTATCATCTAAAATAGTTATGTTAAAATATTATTATTTTTTAAAAATTAAATAAAATAATAAAATATTAATAATTTATGTTATTCATTAAACTAAATATCTAAAATTATCACATCTTAACAAACACATATATAAAATAAATTAACTATAAAATTTATCAACATATATTCTAAAATAATTTTAATATCAAATTAATATCTTATTTTATTAATAAATTAAATTATTATAAATAGTATATTTTAAGGATGAAGGGAAGGGGGATTGGCGACTGTCGGCGCGACTGGTTTGGTTGCGACACCACAGTGGTAGAGAAAAGAGGGAGGATTTCCGAGAGAGAGTAGCAACGCAAAGAGATAGAACAACAGAGGGAGGGTGAGCATGAGAGAGAGAGAGAGAGAGTGAACACAGTGGAGGGAAATACGTTGATGATGAGGGAAATACATCTGTAATGAGGGGTGCGGCTAGCCAAAAACAATGGTGGCGTGGTGGCTTTTATGGAGTTTGGGGTTTGGTGGTGGTAGATAATAGTTATGGAGAAGAAGAAACGGTTTTGATCGTGTATCAAAAGAAAGGGTTCTGGTTTTTTATTTATTTATAAATTTAAGGCTAAATTACATCTGTGGTCCCTTAACTTAATTTCAGGTAACGTTTTAGTCATTTATATTTTTTTTTTTAGTTGGTCCTTTATTTTAATTTTAAGTGACAATTTGATATTTTATGTTTTAAAATATCAACAATATTGTCATTTTTTTTTACAAAAATTCAAAAAAATCATCAAATTTTTCAAACAAAATCCATAAAATTCATTATAATCTTCAATAATATACAAATTTAATCAAATTCATAACTTAAATCTTAAAATAAACTCATATTTTCATTCTTTATTTGATGTTGTTGAAAATGAAAATATGAGTGTATTTAAATATTTGAGTTATGGATTTGATAAAATTTGCATTATATTGAAGATGATTATTAATTTTATAAGTTTTGGTTGAAAATTTTGATGATTTTTTTTGAATTTTTATAAAAAAAGAATAACATTGTTGAAATTTTAAAACATAAAATATCAAATTGTCACTTAAAATTAAAATAAAGTACCAACTCAAGTAAAAAAAGATAAATGACTAAAACGTTAACTGAAATTAAGTTAAGAGACCACAAATATAATTTAGTTTGAATTTAATTATGAAGTGTAGCCATGTGCATGTGAGCTACAATGTACCATTGATCTTATGACTGTGAACAAGTAAGAGAGTAAGTGATTTATCATGTGTGCCAAGGTACCCAAAAATAGCGCATAGGCGTCTCTTTTAATGGCACAATCCACGGGAATGTGAAATAACACAGCCAACCCGTGGAAAATAACTTCGCAAAAAAGCATGTTTTCTTTTTTCTTCTTTTTCTTTTGTTTATTTTTATGGCTAGGGATGTGGCAGGGAACACAACCTACCCCTACTTCATTTTAACTTTGGCTATAGAAAGTGCTATTTTTATTTTCCTTTTTAAATGTGTGTTAGCTGACACACAAGTGTAGATTTTCTACCTTAGAATTTTATTATTTTTTTAAATTAATATAACCACACCCATGCAAAACCCTTCTAATGATCAAATTTAAATAACAAAGAAAGTATAAAATAAACTAAAATTAAAATAAACAAAGATCTTAAACTTGATTGAAGAGGAAGATTGTTACACCATTCTCAAGAGATTCTTATGCTAAATAGTGCTTTAGTCGATGATCATTCACTTTGAAAGATCCTCCTCCATTACAAACTTCAACTGTACTTTACGAAAATAGTTTTTTCACCTTGAATGGTCCCACCATCTAGATTTAAGTTTCTCAAGAAAGATCTTCAACCTTGAATTGAAAAGAGAAAAAAACTTCAACCTTAAATTGAAAAGAAGTACTTATTCTCTTTCATTAAATTCTCTTCAAAGGATGTGCTTATCATGTTGTAAGTCAGGGAGTACCATATAAATTTCAACATGTAAAAAATAATATATAAAAAAATATATGTTATAGAGTGTGTTATTAACGTTTCTCTTATTTGAATATCCAACTTCTAACATGTTTGTTTTTGCATTAGATACAATTTCCTATTTAGTTAGATGATACACTTGAAAAAGTAATTGAAATTATATTGAGATAAAAATGACATTATTTTTTGATAATTTTTTTCGCAAATATAACAATTAGAGGTTATCCCAATATTTCATGATATAAGTCTTTCTTAGTAATTTTATTGATTTATTATTTAATGACTAATTATTTTATACGTGAAAAAATTTAATTAAGTTGTAATGCTCTCTGTTTTAATTAATTAATTGAAACCCTGTGTTTTAATTATTTTATTTATTTAGTTTATTTTCTATTTAATCAATTTACTGTAACCATGATAGGATAATCATCTCTTGCATGATTTATTTTTTAAATCATTTAATAATTCTTCCTATTAATTATTATATCATTTATAATATTATTTTTATTTTTATTATTGCTTATGTTAAATTATTGAATTAGAAGATGTGGAAATTGAGTTTGTTAGTTTAGAATGGGGTATATAAGTAAAAATTGGATTACTCTTGGGGTGTACTACTACACCGCAGATCAATATCCTTGAATCAAAATGATTTTCATGTGGGATACTTAATCTTATTTTAATTGCCTTAAATATTGTTAAGAACAGCACATGGATGTCATGATTTTTTTTACTAAGACGTTTTGGTCGGTTATGCATTGCCTTTACTTGCCTCGTCATTATAATTAACCAAATGCATAAAAAGTATAAAATAATGTCTCACTCTCCACACAAGACTCACGCATACTTACCCCTCTCACACCATCCTCTCGTACATTTCCTTGGTTCACAACTTGCATAGAAAAATACTTAAATCCACCAAACAATACTCTAACCCCAATTTATTTCAAATTTTGTGACATCTTAAAGCTATTGTTCCTCCTTCCCCGTGAAATTAAATTTTTATGGGTTTAGTGTATTAAGAAGGCATACGTCTAAGGCAATGCATTTTCTCATGTACTTTTGATTAGGCATCGAATTAGAGGTTCTTAAATATTAATATGAATTTTTTATGTGCTAAAAAGAAGAGTTTTCTATTTTTAAGTCCCCTAAAATGGTACACCAAATTTTTCTTATGAAAGTCGAATTTTGAAAATGCGATTGTGCTAGTGCAGTATTTCCTATGAACTATATTTATATATATGATTAAAGTTTTCAATGTTTATCACTCTTTTAAGTAAGGATGTGCAAAAAATCCGGTTACGAAGCCCAAATCTAAAATTGGATTCAAATCCATTTTAAATATCCGGTTAAAATCATATGATTATAATCTGGTTGGATAACCACTTATATTTTATATTTAGATTTAATTTTTATCAGGTTTTTATCACTACCAATATTTTGTTAATTTTGAGATTTTATTTTTTCAAAATAATTTGAATTTTTTTTTTGGAAAAAATATCGGAAAAGAAATTAAAAAAAAACTTTTTTTCTCAAAAAAATTTTATATCGAATTTTTTTTTAAAATTTATCGAAAAAATTGATTTTTTTTAAATAACTGATTTTTAAACTATGAATAAATATTTTTTTTAAAAATAATCAAATTTTAACCGCTTTTGAAAAAAAAAATCAATTTTAAAATTAAAATTTTCAAAACCGATTGCTTAATTATAAACCAGTTATTTAACCACAATCAATTTTACAATTGGTTTTATAACTGATTTTAAACCAAATAATAGATTTGGTTATAAATCTAAATCCATATATTAGTTTTAAAATGGATATGGTTTGATTTTTTAAAAAAACCAACCATGAACAACCTACTTTTAAGTACCGACACAAATTTCTAATATATATATATATATATATATATATATATATATATATATAATATATATTT
>NC_021162.2:39328781-39357864 GCF_000331145.2 Cicer arietinum | reverse complement strand
ATACTCTAAGTGTTTTGAACTTTTAATCAAGTACTACTCTAAGTATTTACGAACATTATGAACCTCATTACCTTTTTGATGTTCATGATGTTGATGAATGTACTCTATCAAGTTGAGTTGTAGTTGTTTTATCTGCTTGTGTTACTTTTGAACTGTGTTAATTTTACTAAAGACAATTTGAAGTGTTTGTTTCACTTGTTAGCATGTTGAGAGTGTTTTATATGTCTTCATTCATTGTTTATGATAACAAATTTCTTTACATATTCTTCAAGCTTAAATGTTCTTCATGTTTTTCTTGGTTTTGTTCCTTTTTTATATAATTTAATGTTGTCTTCATTATGTAGCAAAAATGGGAGCGATCTCATAATATTTCGTTTTACTTTATTTGTGAGAACATTCTTCAGTTTTTTTTTACATAACCTTCTTAGGTCTATTCCGAACATTTTCAAATGTATATCAGAAGATTATTTTGTGTTCAAACTTTTTTTTTGAATTAACCCAATGTTGTTTATTCTTTCTGATATGTGTCTGTCTTGATTGAACACTCAAAAACACATATTAAATAATAAGATAAATCAAAATCTATTAATCATTTAATCATTAAGGTTTGTTGTAATTAAAATATTATTAGAGATTTTGTCTCTAACACACTACCCAAATTTTCAATATTTTCCACTTGTGAGGAAAAAATGTGTTCTTGCGGATTCCATGGCCACCACAACCAATACGACGTCTGAGATCACAACCATGACTACGACCACAAGTTTGCCCATTGAGATCGTGTGTTGTTACATTCACCTCAGAAAATGGAGCAGTATTAATCAAATAGGACTCGTGACTTTTCATCAAAAGTTCATTATTTTGCTCGGTCACAAGAAGACAAAAATCATTTCAAAATATTTTTAAAATCCTTTTTCTTGATATTACTACTACAAGAGCACATTATATGTCTGAAAAGTTGTGAATGTTTTCTCTAGAATATCTTTATCAGTCATTTTTTCTCCACAAAATTTTGATTGATTCTAAATACTGCGAAATTATACTCAGTTACATTTTTAAAATCTTGTAAACATAAATGAATCCAATCATAACGAACTTTTGAGAGAATAATGATTTTTTGGTGGTAATCTCTATCTTTTAAATTGTTCTAAAAGACAAGTGAGTCTTTTATTGTGTGGTACTCATTTTTAAAAGATTAATGAAGATGGTTGACGAAGAAATTAATATCATGGCTTTTGCCTTTTCTTGATTAGATATACTTTATTTCCTTCTTTGATAGTGTCACCAAGACTATCTGCATCTAACTGAATTCCATCGTCTAGTGCCCAAGGTAAATAATTCTTTCGCAAAATGTCAAGAACTGCAAACTCAAGTTTTATAAGATTCGACGTACTTAATACTATGTTGAAAGTATAAAATTATTCATGTTAGATAAAATATTAAACTGTGAAAAATGAGTAAAACAGGAGAAAAAAAATATAACAAAGAAATGTCATTACAAGTAATAAACTATGGTTAAAAAGATATATACATGAATAACATAATTAGATATCTTCGTAATTATGATTAGATTTCAATAACAGTCATCTACATCGAAATGCAATTATTCATTTTTCACCTTATTTTAAGAGATATAGAAGGATGATAATAGTATGAATTAAAACCCTTCATTGCATACTCACGTCACTATAAGTTGATTAAATAAATCATCTATATATTGTTGTAAATACATTTTATTTTTGCATGACTATTCTACATAAAGAAGAAGTATATACCACTAAATCAAAATATTATTCTATTTGCAACATAAGTGGCTAATTTATTTTGCAAATCTAAATTAACTCAAATTATGCTTAAATTGAAATGCTTAAACAATTCTCTTGTAGAAATTGGTACAGGTTTTGCACATCGATTTAGTAGCAATCAATTCAGGCAAAGAGGCACCATTACTTTATTTCATGACTACTAATGATTCTAGAGGATTTAATCATTTTACTTGTGGCGCATAGGATAGGAAGACAAGTTTTCCAAAAACTCCTAAACTCCACTTTTATTAAACGATAATTAATTAATCAATAATATAAAACATTTTAATTTTTAATATATCATAAAAGATGATGTCTTAGTGTGCATGTGAAGTTCTATGACTGAAATTGAGAATAAATTATTGTAGAATTGAGTTTCCTTGATGACATGAGATTATGCTCTTCTCAGTTATTGTATAATGTATTCATTACTGATTTATTCATAATTTGTAGCATTATTGTTTGCAAAGATTGTTAGGAAATTAGTGTGATTGAATAAGTGTTGTTAACTTCAAATTCGCAAGACATATGTGTGATGTTTTTGTCATAACCTTTTCTCTAGACCTTAGTTCTGAATGATTGTTAGTTTTCTGGAAACTAGACTCAATTACCTTCAAATTGAGTACAAACTTTGTCATGTTTGATTGAGTATTGATGTTTAAAAATGGGTTACAAGTTAGATTAGAGTTGATGTCTTGTTTTTCTGTCCTTGTGTATTATTTTGATAAATTGCAAGTGTTAGGGGCTTAATTTGAAAAAAATAAAATTTTATCTATAAACTAGACATCATAAGCTTTCCAAAGAGTGCTCATTTACTCAATTATGATACTTATAAGTTTCTGTCAGTTAACTCTGCAGTTAAACTCAGTTTTACGTTGATATAACATAAATTTGGGGTTGGAAAAAATATGTCTTAAGCATGTTCTCTTGAATTTTATTTTACATTATATGATTAGTATGATATAATTGACTTTATAGTGTATGTTATCATAAGATTTTTCAAGGTTGAGCGTATGGTAGTCTTTAATATATTTATTAATAGATGATGTTATAATTGATATATATGTGTGTGTGTGAATTGTTATACATAATTATTACATGTTTGATTAAGGTGAGAAGTATAGGATTCATCCTAGCTAGATGGATTGTTCGTCTATATACGACGTAAGCGAGGGTAAGCGACCACTTACAGATGTAATTATGTCAAATTTTACCAAAATCTTACCAAAATAAAGTTACTAACAAGAAGAGGACATTAGTAATAATGTAGTCTTTATGACATGCTTGTTAGGTAGAATTTAAGTCATTAGATTACTCACGTCTAATGGCTTAAATACTTAGAAAGAGTCAAAACTATACATAGAAGGGGCAACTTCGGAGTAACTATAAAGGAAGAGAAACTCAAAAGATAAATATATCTTTGAATTAATTTTGTTAATTGATTTGGTTTCATCCCTTAGGACTAGGGCTGTGCAAAAAATCCGATTATGAGGCAAAAATCCAAAACCGGATCCAAATCCATTTTAAATATTCGGTTAAAATCATATGGTTATAATCCGGTTTATTTATGAACTGGTTGGATAACCACTTATGTTTTATATTTGGATTTGATTTTTATCCGGTTTTTATCCACTTAACTCCCAAAACTCTAAAACGATTTTGATTTTGCCATCACCCCACCGACATTCCACCTTTCAGCATCGTTTTTTGACAATTTATTACTAACTTCATTGAGATATTACTAACTTCATTGAGATATTACTAACTTCATTTAAGCCTATAATATTAGGCCCTTATTAAAATAATTTTTTTAAAGTTATGTCTCATTATTTTTCGTGGGAAAGTAAGGGGGATCATAGGCCCTCAATATTTTGTTAATTTTGAGATATTTGTTTTTTGAAAAAGTATCAGAAAAATATTAAAAACTTTTTTTTTTTCTCAGAAAAAATTTAAATTGAATTTTTTTCTCAAAAAATATGGTGAGAAAAATTTTAAAAAAATTTAACGAAAAAATCAAATTTTTTTCTCGAATTAAAAAAATTGTAAATAAATTTTTATCGAAAAAATCAAAATTTTTTTATCGGAAAATTTTAAGAAAATATCAAAAAAAATTATTTCTCGAATAAAAAAATAAAAAAATTGATTTTAAAATTGAATTTTTCGAAACTGGTTGCTTAATTTGAAACCGGTTATTTAACCATAATCAATTTTAAAATTGGTTTTATAACCGGTTTTAAACCAAATAATGAATTTGGTTATAAATCTAAATCCATATATTGGTTTTAAAATGGATATGGTTTGGTTTTAAAAAAAAACCAACCATGCACAACCCTACTTGGGACCCACTGAGATGAAATCTCATTTCAAGTTACTTAAATGTTTTACAGGTAAAAAGGCTTAGATCAAGAGCTGGAGAAATGAAGCATAGCAATTTATGCTATAGTTTGCTTAAAATTTATAGGAAATTATTTTGAGCCATGGATGTGTTATGTACTCCATATTTTTGCTCTTTCTTTGAAGGATTAGTATGTATATTAATACATTTGCATGACTTTGTGTCGGGATTTGTATTAACCATCTCTTTTGTCGAATTATGCTAACGATCAAGTTATATTCTAGACAATTAACTTATGGTATTACATTTTTGGTATCAGAGCCCAACCGGACCGACTATACTGTGAGTAGTTAGAATTAGTTGTTCTTATTTTTAGACTACTTAATATTCGTGTTTGATATGCAGAACAATATGGAACCAAATCCAAGACCACCAGGTAGGCCTCGTAGAGGGCAGACTAATGATGAACGTTGGGAACAAATGATGCAAATGATGCAACAACAACAACTTATGATGCAACAACAACAACAAACTGTTACAACCAACATAATGAATCATCTTGCGCAAGCTGTCGGACCTGCTCAACCACCGCCACAAAAGGCCGAAAACATATTATTTGATACCATTGGAAGCTCAATCACGGTTGGATGAAATGACTAAATTTTTTCTTGCAGTGCGATGTTCTGAAGAAGATAAAGTAGCTTTTCCTACTCATATGCTACAAGGAGAAGTTGAGAACTGATGGAAGGGTGCAAAGACATACATGATTAGTGTGGGTACACCGATGAACTGAGAGAATTTTTGTACTATATTTCTAGATAAATATATTCCCATGAGTATAAGAAAACAAAAGGAGTTTGAATTTACACACCTTCAACAAGGAGACATTTCAGTTACTGGTTATGTGGCTAAGTTCGAGGAACCATCAAGGTTTTGTGCCCAAGCAGAGTACGCCCCAAGGAATCGATGTAAGATCAATCAGTTCGAGTGAAGTTTGAATCCAATTTGAATTCAGAGATTAAAGTAATTTGGCCCAACTAGAATAACTTCTTATGCCACCTTGGTTCATAAAAGTTACATTGCAGAAGAAAGTTTACGGGGTTTGAAGGAGAACAGACAACTTAAGTGGCAACAAAGGAGGGATGCGCCAAAGAGTAATCAACATTTGAAGATTAAGATATCCCCCAATAAAGGAAAGCAATCCCAAAACTTAGTTGTACCTCAAGCGATGGGTCCAAGGGAATGTCCTAAGTGTGGAATATCACATCTAGGAGAATGCTTGTACAGTAAGAACATATGCTTTTGGTGTAAGACACCGGGGCACATGAGTCAAGATTGTCCACAAAGGAAAATGAAGAGGCTGGCAAACTCAAACGGCCCACCCACTGGAAGAGTCTCATCTTCTCAATATTTCATCTTTGTTCCATCCTGAACTCAATCTATCATCTTCTCATCTTTGTTCCATCTCGAGCCCAATCTATCATCTTTTCATATTTGTTTTCTCATTCTTCCTTAGAATCCTTGTCTTGAAATGTGGCATTTTGATAAGGACCTCAAAAGCATGAAATGATTCATATTTTAATAAATTAGGATGAACTTTATTTATTTTAATTTGGTTTGTATTAATTCTTAGTTTGCTTTCATTTGGAATTGTAATAGTTTTATTATTGATTTAGTTTATGTTATGTGTAAGTGAAGATACTTTACTTCCTTACATTAAGTTTATTTTAGAAAAAATAAGATGTAAGTCCAATATGGGCCTAGAGAATGGTGTCACTTATGACCCATTTAGATTTAGAGATAGATTTAGTGTAAATAAATATTTGTAACCTCATTGGAGGCAGATTTTGGATATTATTTGTTGTGAGGCTTTGCTCTTTAGAGTTCTTGAAAGAATTCACTTTGAACTTATCAAGGTTATTAATCCTTGTGGCGTTCTTTTTTGCTTATCAATCCCTAGATTGTGGCACCATTTTGTTCTTGATTCGTTTGCTGAATAATAATTTTGAGTTTCCTTTACATCAAACTCTAATACTCAAATTCTATCAATTTTCGTGTTCATTAACTTACAATCATATCTCGAGTTCTACATACTTGTTTTCTGTGACACCCTAAACTCCAAAATAACATTTATAATAATATATACTAAATTATTTGAAGAAAACTTGCAGCGGATAAAGAAAATATGTTAAAGAGAATAAAAACTTTAATATCTAATTTAGGATATCACGTTTCTCTAAATACACATGTAACAATTCAACTTTGTTCCTCAATTAAAATAGTACAATATCAATGAACTTGATTTAACTAGAATTTCTTGATTTAATTCCCAAGACTTACTCGTACTAAGTTTTCATATAAAAAGTCATTTGTAATAACATAAGTAAAATACACATTGCAACTCTTAATTCCCGGTATCACTTATCAGAGCGGGGTTTCTCCCAAACTTGAATTTCGAGACTCATTAACCTGTAATAACTGCGATTTCGCAAACGCAGAGCCAAGCCAGTCAAACACAAACAACGAAGGAGGTGAGTTTTGAAATCATATTAATAGTATAATATGAGTAAGAAGAACACGAAAACAATCATAATATATTGTATCATAGCACAATCATTCTTCAAGGAAAAACATCAAATTATAAAGTTAAAACCACTCAAGTAAAATCAATGCATTTCACTATAACATCAAATCATCTAAGAGAAATTATTACCACATACGATACCTATTAATCACAACAAAATAATCATAAGAAAATGCAATGCAATGCATGAGCTTATATTTTACTTCACAATATGGTACCATTTTGACTCTGAAGTACTTGGTTAGAAGGCTTGATATTATGCCACCATCCCGGTGGACGGACAATTCAAATTGGTCTTGTCCTCATAGATCCCCTAAACTCAACCTGAGACACATATACGTGACAGTCGAGGTAAACGTGTGTTGCATGGTAGCTCCCGACATTTGGAGTGTTATCTCCAAGTCACATAGGAATTCCCCACCTGAATACCTCCAAGGTCTAACAATCTTGCCTTAAGGCTCGACAGCAGACCGCCACGATCAGGCTCGACAGCAGACCGCCACGATCAGACTCATTCAAATGTACTTCCTCGGAATCACTAGGCTTGTCAGGTACTACCTATATGATGACAAAATAATCTCCACTTCATAAATTCTCAATATATTTTCTCCCCTCGTTAGCTTAGACTACTCCATTAAGAGCATCACTTTTAGGAATCATCATTATCTCATCAACCATAGGGTACTTCGATATTCTCATCACAATTTTATAACATCATTAATCATACATAATCATGATCATCATACAAACTCATCAAAATTTAATAACATCACTATCATCAATCAAACGTCGTCATTATCATCACATAAACATATGTCATACAATGCATCCATCTTCTATTATCACATCATATAAATTCGTCTAATCAAACACATGCACATAATTTCATTGAACATCCAACATCACAACAATATCAAATATAAAATACCACACAATTATTCAAAATTAAATCAATCAATATCTTATAAACATTTCTATTTAACATTTTAATCTCACAATCCCAATATTTTCACATTAATTAATTTATCTCTCAAAGGGCTACTGCTGTACGTAGCGAGCCCCGAATGAATTGTTGGGAAATACAGTTTTCCTGTTCATCTCACAATATATTATACTCATGAATTCAAATGCTCTCTCACCCCTTACTTTATTTAGACGCTTTCTCGAACACAAAAATCAATGGTAATTTTCATCAGCAACTGCAGATCGACAACGTATAGCGAGCGAATCCGAATAACGACGAGTTCACAAAATCGTTGAGACGCGATTGATAAATTATGCGGAGCATAAAAATAAATGTTAAATAATTAGTAATAATTTTAGAAACAAAATTGGAATCAAAACGATATGAAAAAAGTGCAGAAAAAGTCTCACCGACTCGTCGGAGCGCTGAAAGGGTCAAACGTCAATTTCACCGAAAATACAAATGGTAGTGCTTTTTGAAGGTTTCAATGAGAGGAATCCAAAAACGATGTCAGTTTTTTGAGACGACAAACATGGTGATCGGAATCGGTCAAAAACAACTCGCCCAAGGAATGGAATGGAGCTATTTCTGAAAAAACGGAGCAACGATTGATAAAATTGATGCCAAAAATGGATTCAGTGGTCGATTTTGTGTGGTATAGAGGTTGAGATCGATTGAAATGGCAAAGAATTGGTGGGAGAAAATTTGAGGGGAAGAGGTTTTCTCGCTTGTGTTTCAACTTGTGTTCAGCATGAGTTCTTTGGCAATTTTTATTTTATTTTTATTTTTAAATGTAGATGGCAGGGTGCGAATAGCAAGGACTCAAAACTGGG
Organism: Cicer arietinum; assembly: GCF_000331145.2. Lineage (NCBI taxonomy): Eukaryota > Viridiplantae > Streptophyta > Magnoliopsida > Fabales > Fabaceae > Cicer > Cicer arietinum. The sequence goes on along the minus strand of NC_021162.2, from coordinate 39,349,343 downwards.
GTGTATAAAATAAACAGCCCAAACGAAACAATAGTAGAAAGTGGTCTATCCCACACTTTATTTTATTTTTAAAGTATCCCAAACAAGTTAATTATTTGTTCTATTCATCCATAATTAAAATATTACTCTCTAAAATTCTCACATTAAAATAATTATATTTGCCCGCACTCTTTCAAAATACAAACCTATTTTATTTATTTTTTTAAAACTTTTCTAAAATATTCAACTCTAAATATGTACACTAAAATACTATTATTTATATTTAAAATATATAAAATAATAAAATATAATATTTGTAATTCATATCACTTACTCAGTCAAATATGTACAAGATTAACACATCATAAAAAACACTCATATAACGAAAATTAGTTGCAAAATTTCTCCACATATATTCTAAAATAATGTTAACACCAAATTAATTATTTAAAACACTATTTCATTAAGAAAATATTTATTTTAAAATTTGGGGCGTTACATTTTCGGTGATTCAACAACCTAACTTGTATTTCGGAACGTCATCTTTTACCTCGTTTTGGAATCACACGATTCGGAGTTTTGTAGCTTTATTTATTGTGTTCTCCAGCAATACAGGATTTTGACTCAAATCTGTAAGTTTCCAACCTAGAATGATCCTTAAAGTGAATCATGACTAACGGGACCATGAAGAGCATGAATATGATTATTCAAAGGTTCCTCAAAAGGATGCTTACAAGGAAATTATTGAGTCACCATTTTTTTGTGATGAATTGAATGTTCGTGAAAATCAACTTGCTTTGAAGCATTTGCAAATACAAAGTAACATATTGTTTGCCAAAAATTTCAATTCAAAGAAGGTAAATTTGGTCATAAATATCAACTTCAAAAGGTATAACTTTGTCCCCATCTTTAGAATTTCTTACTTTTACTTTAAATGTGATAAGTCGGTGAAATGCATTTCCATCTTTAACAATTAATATCTTATCACATTTATAGTAAAGGTAATAAATTATAATGATGAGGACAAAGTTATACCTTTTGAAGTTGATATTTATGACCAAATTTACCTTCTTTGGGTTGAAATTTTTGGATCAAATTTACCTTCTTTGGATTGAAATTTTTGGCAAACAATATGTTACTTTGTATTTGCAAAGGCTTCAAAGCAAGTTGATTTTCACGAACATTCTCTTCATCACAAAAAAATGGTGACTCAATAATTTCCTTGTATGCATTCTTTTGAGGAACCTTTGAATAATCACCTTCAAGCACTAACATTACTTCGTTCACCTCACTCTCTTGTTTGAAGATATTTTCAATTTTACCATCATCTTTCTCTTTGCTTTCAATGTCAATATATTGATGACATTTCTCCTTTGGAGACACTTCTTCAAACACTTGCAATAGAGAATTATCACAATTAGACAAATAATTGGAGTCAATTTCTTGCCCTTTGTCCCTCAAATGTTTCTCTTCTTCTTCTTCTTTCTTTTCTTTGATTTTCTCTTTCTCTCTCAAGGCAAGCTTCTCTAATTTTCTTGCTTGTTTTGCATATCCATTTTCATACAAATATTTCACATACTCTGGATCCAATACAAAATCTCGAATATATTGATGATATTGTCAAACAGGTAGTGTGCAACACTTTTAACAACAATTTTTTCTTTCTTTCAAAGTAGCAGTAACACACAAATTAAAGAAGAACAAGAATTCAAACAAAAGCAACACAGCTAGCAATTTAGGTTTCTAAAAAAAAAAATGCATTATTTTTTTTTTACTCAATTCCAAACCTAGAGACAAGCTCTAGTACCAAATGATATGGACCCGTTAGTCATGATTCACTTTATGGATCGTTCTAGGTTTGAAACTTACATATTTGAGTCAAAATCGCGTATTGCTGGAGAACACGATAAACAGAGCTACGAAACTCCAAATCATGCAATTCCAAAATGAGGTGAAATATGACGTTCCAAAACGCAAGGTATGATGTTGAATTACCGAAAACAAGTATGTAGAACTCGAGATATGATCGCAGGTTACTGAACACGAAAATTGATAGAATTTGAGTATTAGGGTTTGATGTAAAGGAAACTCAAAATTATTATTCAACAAACGAATCAAGAACAAAATGGCGCCACAATCTAGGGATTGATAAGTCAAAAAGAACACCACAAGTATTAATAACCTTGATAAGTTCAAATTTGAATTCTTTCAAAGTCTCACAAAAAATAATATTCAAAATCTACCTCAAATGAGGTTACAAATGTTTATTTATACTTAGTCTATCTCTAAATCTAAATGGGTCATAAGTGACACCATTCTTAATGGAAGGAAGTAAAGTATCTTCACTTACACATAACATAAACTAAATCAATCATAAAACTATTACAATTCCAAATGAAAGCAAACTAAGAATTAATACAAACCAAATTAAAATAAATAAAGTTCATCCTAATTTATTAAAATATGAATCATCTTCATGCTTTTGAGGTCCTTATCACATTTTCAAGTTGTTGCATTGTTAATTGGATACTTAGTTACAATTTTAATTAATAAGTTATGTTTTAGATACAATTTGTCTAATTTTAGATACAGTTGAATAATTTAATGCAAAATTATGTTTACCGAGTTTTAGATACAATTTTCATTAACATGTTTTTTTTTTAATTTTGTCTTATTATCCATAATTAGTGAACTTATTGATATATTTTAGAATTATGTATTATCAAACAAGTTTATAAATCAAATTGTTTGAGAAGAATTGGTGTGAAAAATGATATGATATTATTATTTGGTTATTTCTTTTAATTTACTTCCTATTAGTTTGATTATATTTAGCAAGTATATTTGTGATAATGTTTGCATGATCTTCCTTTTTTTAAAAGACAAAAAATGAGATGGCACCATGACATTTATTTATTTAATTATCCTCTTTTTTAAAAAAGTCACCTAAATACTCTATATTGAAAAATATATACCAAGATGCCCTACTTTTTTTAACTTCAAAGGTCGCATCTCCGCTTTGTTAAAATGAAAAATAAAAAAAAAAAAATTAAAGGTTTGTACATGGTCGCAACCCCGGGATGCGACCTCCTACTACATCGAATTTTTTTTCCTTTACGTGGTCGCACGGCAGAAATGCGAAAGTAAAAAAAAATGGCGTTTTTGTATATATTTTTCAATGTGGGGTATTTTTGTGACTTCAAAAAAAAGGATATTTAAATAAATAAGCCTATAAATTACTCATAGTGTTTGTCTTGATTTCTTTTATATTCATTGGAAATTTGTTTACTTTCAAGAGAGATGCAAACACATGCCTAAATTATTATATTCCTTGTTCTTAGTTTAAACCTTCTTACTAAATTAGTAAGTGTTGAACGGTAGAAGTCCTTGTTCTTTGTAATAAAATGTATTTTGAACGGTTAAAAATGTTGTTTTATCGATTTAAAACGTAAGATAGAATATTTGTTCAGTTAAAAAAAGTTCAAAGATGTTATTTTCAATGATATGATTCTTAAAAGAAATTGTTTTTCAAGATTATAGTGATAAGAATTATTTTTGCATTGATTTTGTTATACTAGTTTTGTGTTCACATTATTAGCATATTTTCTTGAAGAGTTAAGAGTAAAAAAGTTTGATTAAATATACTATTTGGTCTTTGACTTTGTTACGTCTTATCAATCTAGTCTTTCATTATGTCAAAATTCTAAACTAGTCTAAAACAGTGTTACAAACCGATGACATGTTAACTTTCACATATTTTAACTTAATCATATACCAAATAAAAAAAAAAGACACACACACATAACTAAACAATCATCTTCTTCCTTTCGTCCTCAATTTACTTCATCTATGATCTGGAAAAATTATATTGGTAATTTAGGGTTTGATGAATCATGTATTGAGAAAAACTGCTTAATTCCTTTTTGTTTATGTGGGAGGAAGATTATGATAAGGATTTTAAGGACATATGCAAATTCGGATAGACCTTTCTTTGGTTATCCGATTTGGAGGGTAATGTTCAAATGTACAGTTTTTAATTTCTTTATGTTGCTCGGTTTGAGGGTTTTTATTCAAAAAAACTTAAATTACTTTGTTTTGATTTTTCCATTGTTATGATTTCTATCATCTAATATAGTTATGATTTGAGTTATTATGTTTCAGAAAAAAGGTTGTTGTTCCTATCTTTTATGGTGTAATGAAGCTCCTGACATATGTGTTCATAAAGATATTGGTGTTGATGGAAATAAAAATGAAGTATTGAAAAATGAAGATGAACTTGTAGTCAAAATTAATAGCACAAAGACTGCAATCAAATGTTACAGAAGAACACAATGAGCTTATGTTGAAGCTTATGGGCAAGGTTGAAGTTGTAATGGAAGAACAAACTTGGCTTAGAGAAGTTTTGGTGAACATTATTGATCTATTTTTGTTTTGAACTTTAATCCAATTGACTCTTACAAAAACTGAAAATGATTTACCTTTTTCATGTCTGACATGAAGTTCCAACTATGTTGTACATAATCACCAATTTCCTCATGCAACAGTGTCAAAAACCACTTCCAATTGTCCTTGTTTTCAGCATCTACAATTGCATAGGTCAATACAAATTTTCATTGTTTACATTTGTTGCCACAATTGATAGTAATTGCTCCCTAAAGTAGCCGTTTAAAAAAACAGTCATCCAACCCTATGAAATGTCTACAACCAGCCTTAAATCTCTTATTACAAACAAAAAACATATGAAATTGTGGTTCAGATTCTAGTTGTGGTAGTGTACTAAGCTTATTGCATAACCCTGAATTACTCCTTAACAACTCAAATGCATAATCACGCATTCAACTGTACTACTCTCTTTCACTACCCTCCACTATCTCTCTAGCCTCCTTCATTGCTCTAAAAATCATTGACCTATCAATAATCACATTAAATTCGCGTTTCAAAAATTCAAAAACTTCAATGGCTAAAATAGTAGGTTGGATACAAAGTTTATCTTGTAGTTTTTGCATCATCCATTTTCTTTTAGCTTGATTGTTCTTGAAGTTTCTATTGCAACTGTGTTCATTGTTGAATGTCTTAATTTAGAAACTCCCCTTAAACATGTTCTCATTGCAATGAATTTTCCATTCACATTCCTTTTCAACACACATTTCGTTTGTTCTATCATGGTCATTTTTCACTCATTTTAAAGGCCTTCTTAAATTGATGGTGTACTCTTTCGTTGTTGTCTTGAATGTTGCAAAGTTCTTAAACTCCATTCCCAACTCCAAGTAGACATTACCAAACTTAGTGGTTTCATTAAATTGAGGGAAATTGTTGTTGTCAATATCTTCTTCATCGGTGCTATTTGGATCATTCAGCTCTTCAGATTTGTAAATGTAACATCCCAAATTTCATAATCAACTATTTTATTAATTAAATAGGATTTTAAAGAAAATTAATTTGGTGTTACAATTATTTAAGAATATATGTTGATTAATTTTATCATTTCTTCTCCTTATATGTGTGAGTTTATTATGGTTTGATAATTGTATATATATTTGATTTAATGAGTAATATAAATTATAAATATTATGTTTAGTTATTTAATTTATTTTCAAAAATATAATGGTATTTTAGCAAAAGTATTTTAGATGATAAGATTTTGAGTGAGTTTATATGTAGATTTACATTAGATATTTGTGGTGATATTTTCATGTGCATTAAACTATATAATAAATGTGTGCATAGTTATATATTAATTATTTAAAATTATTTCCTATTTTAATTGTTTGTTGTATAAATAATTGTCTTAAGATAGTAGTAGTATTGTGATTAATTTCTTTATTTCTATATAGTTTCTATGATATGATGGTTTTATATATATTTATTGGAATTTAGTAATAATTATAAATTATTTATGTTAAATTTATTTATTTTATCATTTTGACTATTATATAAAGATGGTAGTATTTTTATGTAATTATTTTGTAAAATAGTATAGTAATAATTGTAGTTAATATTGTGAATATGAGTTTTTGTTATAAATGTATTTTAAAATAGTAATTACTTAAATTACTTTTTATAAATATTTGTTTTGAAATATTGATAATACGTTATTAAAGAAATTGTGTTAAAGAAAACTTGTTTTGGTAATTGTTGGTTTTATTTAAAATTTATAAGAATAATAAAATAATAATAATAATAATTATAATTATAATTTTCTCCTTTTATTCCTCATTTAGGCCCAACACTAAGAAATGAATATTGAAACCCTAGCCACTACTACAAACTTTATTTCACAAACCCTTTATAAATAAAATTCTGGAAATAGAAAGAAATACCAAAATTCTAGCCAGTATCACCATCACCTCCTCTTTTTCAGCATCAAAAGTTTTTTCTTTGTGAATGACTTTGTGGGGCTTAGAGCTTTGTATTAGGAAGAAGAGCGACCAAGGTAAGGGCTTTTTCCCACACAAATTATAGTTAGGCCGTTGGTTGAATTACATGAAATAAATAATTGTGATTACTTATATTTTAAAAGAAATAAATGTAGACTAAATTAATTAAAATAATAAATCCCCATTTTTTGTTGAGATTGAATTGTAATATATGACTTTTATGTAGTGAAGTATGAAATTTTATGCTATGTGTGATAAAATTGTAGTTTTATGATGGATATGAAATAAAGTTTGAATTTTTACCTTATATGTGATGAAGTTTTAACTTGTATTATGTATATTAGTTGTAGTGTGAATTTTCTTGTTATATATGTTAAAGTGTTAATTTTTATGGCCTATAAGGTATCAAATTTCTATTTTTATGTGTATCTGATGAAAGTAATAATTTTTATGATTCTTTGTCTATAAATATGTGATATTCATGATATGAATGTATGTGTTCTTAATGATATGTGAATAAGGTGATGATTTTAAAAAGTGATTTTGAATGCATGTGACATGATTTTTAGTGGGTTGTGTGGGAATATATCTATTTGATACTATATTTTCATGTAATGGCATATGCATCTTCGTGGAAGTTGCCTTTGTGGCAGGTTTATTTTCTCCATTGGTATAAGTGATTTTCTGTGTGGAAGTTGCTTTTGTGGCAAGTTTATTTTTCTTATTGGTATGAGTGATTTTTCTGTGTGTAAGTTGTCTTAGTGACAGGTTTATATCCGGATCATGTAGTTTTATGAGTATTCATTATAGATGTGTTTTGATATACAAATTACAGGTTTGCACTTATTTTTTCTTTTAAATTGGAAGTTTTTACGTTTATATTATTTGTGTTATTCTTTTATATGTCTTACTTTGATTTGATGTGGATGATGGGAAAAAAAACCCCGACCCTTACAACAACATTTTAGGTACTAATAAGTTCGAGGAGATTCAAGAGTAGTTAATGAGTATTGACGTGTGGCGAACTTGGGGTAAACATGAGTTTTTTTTCAAGACGATTTTGTAATAGTAGAAATTTTTCCAATATTTCTAAGTTTTTTTAATATTTTGTCACAAACTTTACTAGAATTCTAGAAATATGGAAGTGGTTCCCTTCCGTTAAGAATAATTGTCTTTATTTTGTTTTAAATTTTAAATAAATATTTTCTTAATGATATTAAATAACGTGATTGTTAGTAATTATTTAAAATGAATAAATGTTAAGTATTCAAAAAAAATAGTAAACTTTTCTGAGAAATAAGTATTTTTTTAAGTAACGTTTTGGATTAAAAATCCGGTGCATTACATTATGGTATCATCTCAGACTTTTGGATTGGAACGCTTCATGTATCTCGCATATAATTTAACATTGATTGTGTTAATTGTTTACTTCTTTAATTATTGGATTTTACTGATTTTTAAATTGCTATCATGTGCCGTCAATTATTTTAATTGTTTGCTTTTCTATTTTTATTTTTGTTTTTATTTTATTTTAGTAAATTCATATTATGATTCATTAATTATGTAATCTCCTTGAAATTTGTGATTGAATATATGCCTTAAATTTCTACGATTGAAAAGGGTTTTAATTTTGTTATATGCAATAATTGCTTTTAACTTTAATGACGTTATGAATTTAATATTATGACGTTACAAATTTACTATTCAAGATTTAATATTTTTATATATTAGGAATTTAATAGGCGTGATTTATTAATATTAAGAATTTATTATTTGTGATTTGAATTTTTTTAATAATTGTTTATATGTTATGAATTTAATATTTGTGATTTAATAACGCTATGAATTTAATATTGTGACGTAACAAATTTATTAATCGGGATTTGAATTTTTTTTTTATTGTTTGTATGTTATTAATTTGATACTCGTTATTTATTGATGTTATAAAATTACTACTCGTGATTTTAAATTTTGTTAAATAATTATTTATATTTAATGAATTTAATACTTATGATTTTTAAATTGCTATTATGTGCTGTCATTTATATTAATTGTTTGATTTTCTATTTTTGTTTTTTGTTTTTATTTTCATTTAGTAAGTACATAAATTCCTATTATAAATTCCTATTATGTATCATTAATTGTGTAATCTCCTTGAAATTGTGATTGAATATATGCCTTAAATTTCTACGATTGAAAATAATTTTAATTTGATTCTATGCAATAATTGCTTTTAAGTTTAATAACGTTATGAATTTAATATTGTGACAAATTTATTAATTGGGATTTGAATCTTTTTATTGTTCGTATGTTATTAATTTAATACCCGTTATTTATTGATGTTATTAAATTACTTGTGATTTGAATTTTTTAAAAATAATTTTCTATATGTTATGAATTTAATACTTATTGTTTAATAAGCTTATGAATTTATTATTATGTTGTTGTCAACTTATTACTCGTAATTTGAATTTTTAATAATTTACTACTCTTAATTTAATTTGATGTTCTGTAATGATTTTTCTACATTTATGACATTATCAATTAATTGTCAAGAATTGAATATTTTTTTTTAATTTTAAAATCATAAAATAATTAGTTTTAGTTTGCTATAATGTGGAATTATATTTAAATCAATACACAATAAATTCCACATTATAGCAAACTAAAACTAATCATTTTATGATTCTAAATTAAAAAATATTTGATTCATGACAATTAATTGATAATGTCATAAATGTAGAAACAATTATTACATAACGTCGAATTAAATTAAGAGTAGTAAATTATAAAAACTTCAAATCACGAGTAGTAAATTCACAACATCATAATAATAAATTCATAAGGTTATTAAATCATAAGTATTACGTTCATAACATATAGACAATTATTTAAAAAAAAATTCAAATCACGAGTAGTAATTTGATAACGACAATAAAAAACGGGTATTAAATTAATAACATACAAATAATAAAAAAAATTCAAATCCCGATTAATAAATTTGTAACATCACAATATTAAATTCATAACATTATTAAATTTAAAAGTAATTATTGCATATAATAAAATTAAAACTATTTTCAATCATAGGAATTTAAGTTATATATTCAATTACAATTTAAAGAGATTACACAACTAATGATACATAATAGGAATTTATATACTTCCTAAAACAAAATAAAAACAAAAAACAAAAATAGAAAATCAAACAATTAACATAATTGATGGCACATAATAGCAATTTTAAAATCACAAGTATTAAGTTCATACCATATAAACAATTATTTAAAAAACTTTCAAATCATAAGTAGTAATTTCATAACGTCAATAAATAACGAGTATTAAATTAATAACATACAAACAATTAAAAAAAATTCAAATCTCGATTAATAAATTTGTATCGTCACAATATTAAGTTCACATCGTTATTAAATCACAAGTATTAAATTCATAACATATAAACAATTATTAAAAAATTTCAAATCACGATTAATAAACTTTTAATGTCAACAAATCACGAGTATTAAATTCATAACATATAAAAAAAAATTCAAATATTGAGTAGTAAATTTGTCGTCGTAATATTAAATTCATAACGTCATTAAACTTTAAAGCAATTATAGCATAAAATCAAATTAAAACTATTTTCTATCGTTGAAATTTAAGTCATATATTCAATCACAAGTTTCAAGGAGATTACACAATTAATGATGTATAATAGGAATTTATGTACCTACTAAAATAAAATAAAAACCAAAATAAAAAAATAAAATAATTAGTATAATTGACGGCACATAATAGCAATTTAAAAATTAGTCAAATTAAAATAATTAGAGAATTAACACAATCAACATTAAATTATATGCGACATACATGAAACGTCCAACCCAAAAGTTCAAGAATTATTGCTCTGATACCATAATCTAACACTCTGGATTTTTAATCCAAAATGTTACTTTAAAAAAATACCTATTTTTTAGAAAAGTTTATAAATTTTTTTTTGTATACTTAACGTTTATTCATTTTAAATAATTAGTAACAACTACGTTATTTAATATCATTAAGAAAATATTTATTCAAAATTTAATACAAAATAAAAACAATTATTCTTAACGGAAGGAACCACTTCCGTATTTCTAGAATTCTAGTAACGTCTGTGACAATATTAAAAAACTTAGAAATATTGGACAATTCTATTATTACAAAATCGTCTTGAAAAAAAAAACTCTTGTTTACCTCACGTTCGCCACATGTCAATACTCATCAACTACTCTTGAATCTCCTCGAACTTTTTTGTACCTAAAATATTGTTGTAAGTGTTAGTTTTTTCTTCCATCATCCACATCAAACCAAAGCAACACATATAGAAGAATAACACAAAACATATAAACGTAAAAACTTCCAATCTAGAAGAAAAAAAAGTGCAAACTGGTAAATTTTATATCAAAACATATGCATAATGAATGCTCCTAAAACTATATGATCCGGATATAAATTTGCCACTAAGACAACTTCCACACAGAAAGATCACCCATACCAATGGGAAAAATAAACCTGCCACAAAGACAACTTCCATACAGAAAATCACCCACACCAATGGGGAAAATAAACCTGCCACAAAGGAAACTTCCACCACAAAGGAAACTTCCACGAAGATGCATATGTCATGACATGAAAATATAGTATCAAATAGATATATTCCCACACAACCCACTAAAAATCATGTCACATGCATTCAAAATCACTTTTTAAAATCATCACCTTATACACATATCATTAAGAACACATGCACACATTCATATCATGAATACCACATATTCATAGACAAAGAATTATAAAAATTATTACTTTCACCACATATACATAAAAATATAAATTTGATATCATATATGCCATAAAAATTAACACTTTAGCATATATAACAAGAAAATTCACGCTCCAACTAATATACATAATACAAGTTAAAACTTCATCACATATAAGGAAAAAATTCAAACTTTATTTCATATCCATTATAAAACTACAATTTTATCACATATAGCATAAAATTTCATAATTCACTACATAAAAGTCATATATTACAATTCAATCTCAACAAAAATTGAGTTTCATTATTTTAATTAATTTAGTCTACATTTATTCCTTTTAAAATAAAAGTAATCACGACTCTTAATCATATGCATATTTTTCATTGTTTTTAGTTTTATTTGTCTTTTATTTATTAGTTAATTTAAGTATTTATTTGATATATTTTGTTAATTTTATTTCTTTGCTTTAATAAAATGTTTATGTTCTTATTTCCTTGATTAAGTAGAGATTATTCGGAGTTTTGCGTTGTTACTTTGTTTTAATGCAATGTTGAATTTTGGTGAGAAATCAACATGACCTGTGTGGAGTATATCAGCCATATCTGGAGTTGTAGATGTCTACTTTGAGTCAAATCAATAGCAAATGAAAGTTATGATCCATAGCTACAACTTTCATGAAGAGACCAAAACCTAATTCGAACTCAAAAGAGGATACAAATGCACTAAACTCTAGACATAAGATGCTGTGCGCCCCAAGTGCATTTCATGCTGAAGCCACTGCCAATCCACGCCTCAAGCATGCCTCAAGCACGTGAAGCACAATAGAACACATTAAAACTCGTTTTTCTCACTTTTTAGAGATCTTTTTTACTATTGGAAAGTGGAGAGCAGTTATATCAAGAATCATTCATTGGAGCAGTTTTATCAAGAATCATTCTTGTAATTCTTCTTTAATCCCTATATTTTGTATCTATGTCATGAGTAACTAAACCATGTTTGTTAGGGATGAGTGTAACAAGATGAAACCCTTATTTTTCTGATTTGATTTCTAGTTATATGAATGAGTATATTGAATTATTTTTCTCATCTATGTGCTTAATGCTTTTTATTGCTTGATCAACATTAAAATGTTCTACGATTCATATTTTGAAACAGAAGTGGACTTTACGAATTCTTGAAATGAGGAATTCATGAATTTGTGGTATAATATGTTCAAAATGGAAATATGTGTGTTTAAGGTGGGAATTTATGGTGATTATGTTTTGATGTGATAATAGTTGTATTTACATAATAACTGATGTGGAAGAGTCAGAGTATGCTCATGCATTCCATAGCTTGTGGTGACCGTGATGGGCCACAGTGTTAGTGGTGACCGTGATGGGCCACGATGTTAAGTGGTGACCGTGATGGACCACAAAGTTAAGTGGTGAACGTGATGGTCCAAGGGATGGTTCCATGTGATAGTTGGTCCATCTTATCCTTACGAGGATTTAACTGATTTGTAAGGCCTGTGATAAGCTACACTCTTGTAAATCGTGCTAGTTTGTGAGAGATTGCACCACGGTAATTAATATTAAGGCATGTGTTAGGTGGTACATATATGATTTACGCCCTTCGATGAGGGTTTTGTTTTGGAAATTCTAGAATCATGCGCATTGGCATATAAGCATTGCATTAGAGTGTTTGGTATGTGAGTCATGTTTGTTATACTGTGTTGATTGTATATACATACTCAGTTGTTGTTTGTTATTGTGCCGTAATTGCTAAGTGTTATTGATGGACTATGTATAGTAAGTGTTAAATAATTCATAGCCATTTTAAAACTGAAAAACATGCAATATTTAGCTGTTGTATTCAGCTACATGCGGTATGTAGTCGAATACGTGGTTGTAACGTTCAGTTTTTATTCAAAATTTTAACTTCTTATTCGGATACGAAACCTCGTATTCGAATACAATTGAGTGATTTTTGTCACTGACTTGACTTGTATTCGGTAACATCATCTCGTAGTTGAATAAAAATGTGCAGTTTTTGCTACTAACTTAGCACTCGTATTCGACTACGTAAATGTTGTATTCGAATACGACAGTGCAGTTTGTCAAAAATTTCATTTTTCAACATTGTTTATACATTTTTGACATATGAAAATCCTTTCGAGAAGTATGCTAAGACAAATGGTTCTCTTGAGAATTTGAAATATAAGAATTGTGCTAAGTGTAATTTGTTAATTTCAGTTGGTGATCCTTTACATTATTGTGGACCGGACTTACGCCTCAGATTATTAGAGTTTGGTGTCGTGCTAGAATTGCAACGACATCGAAAATGTGGCATAACAATGATTTTGATTTGCAATCAAAAGCAGTGAGGCTTGATGCCTCTTATAGATCCTCAGTACCCAGCCACCCTCAATTAGATTAAGGGTCAGCTTAGGGTGTTATTTATGAATTTTATTTATTCTCCTTTCCTTGTTGCCATGTTGTTGTCGCAATGAAACTTATGTATTTGAAACAAACTATTTTTGGCCGATTGTATATTATGATGTAAATATTTATGACTTTTTTCGTTTGTGTTACGACGAATTATTTATATTTTTTTAAAAAAAATACCCTGTTGTTAAAAATCGGGGTGTTACATTGTGGTATCAGAGCCCTGGATTAGAGTTCTTTGGGGCTGTATTTTGGTATCCTAAGTTTATCAAGAGTCGGGTTTAGGGGTATCAAGTAACTGGAGTCTATGTGTGCTTTGTGCTTTGTTGTCTTCAGTCAAACATGATATTCTTAAGTAGTTTATTGTTTCTTATACTAAACAGCGTGCCTCGTAGCACTTTAGTTGGAAGAGTAGTTAAAAACATAGAACATTAGTCGACTTTGGTTGCCGAGTGTTTGTGAATTCCCTAAATGTATCGGTCTAGGAAAGATAGGGTTGAAGCAAATCATGATGACATAGGATTTATAAAGTGGTTCCAAGGATACAGAGGCTATGTTGTGGTGTTAACTCGAAGATGATGGGTATGGATGGATTAATGTTAGACTGATAGGGGATTTCAAGTAAAGATCTAAGTGGAGAATTTCTTTTAAGAAAAGTATTAGATGTTTTCCTGGTAGATTTTCGGACGAGACTAGATGAAGTTTGATAACTGTTAAAGAAACGTGAACACCATGGAATTGTTGAGAAGACGATGCTTCCATTTGGAATAGCATTTGGTGCTTATGTGTCAATGAAATAGTCGACTTGAGGAATAGGGGTGAATACGACATTGGTTAGGGGTGAATACTACATTGGTTAGATAAAGGACGCTTTGAGGAATAGTCGACACCTTGAGGGCTAAGGTCGAGCCTTCGAGTTAAACTAAATTCATGACTTAGATTGTTAAGTATGAATCTCATGTCGATTGTAGGAGTGAGACTATATATTTTGTTGGTAAGTGACAAATCTTGTGTGGTTTAGGAAATAATAAGTATGTATAGTGACTTTAGATGAAACTATTGACGTGTAATTTTGAATTTTGAGTGATGTTCAGGTGAACATAAGGAGCTAAGCCTTGATGTATTGAACCGCATGTTACTATTGAGTGGAATTGGAAGTACAAAGTACGAGAATACTTAGAAATTGTAGCAAATGTAAGCATTGAGAGTCTATTAAAGGATGGTAGTTACTAGGAGAGTGTTAATATTTTGATAAGGCCAAAGGGATTATTCGAGATTTGATTTGGGATCCTAAGAAGGTTAATCTTTAAGTCAACGATTTAAAATCCACAAGGTTGGATGGAGGACCAAGTGACGCCTAAAACTTGTATAATTAAGGTAGTTGAGGTAGGAAACTGATATATAATTCATGTTATGGATGGAAGTGCTTGAAGATTTACAAAAAAAGCTTTGTGCTATTATTAGAAGAGTTTTCATTAGTGATATTACTAAGACGGTTAGAGTCAATGATGAATAAGATCTTGTATTGTATGTTAAGATTAAATGATGAACTTAGACGGTGTAATGAGTATTTGAAGATCTCAAGGATCAAATTTTATAATTTTATTCAATGACATAGCGTGAATAGGAAGAAATGTAACAAATGATTTATGGTTTAGTTGTTGTTCTTGGGAAGTCAAGCGTTAAGATTTGAAATGAGTGTTTCAGTTACTAGATGAACGAGAATGGTATGTGGGTCTTGGAGATATTTTACTGCAAAGTTATGAGGATGAGGTTACAGATAATTATTCCTTAGAAGATGCTTATTGGGAATGTTTGAGGAAAAGTTCTTTAGAATGTTCGATTGTTGGGACTCTTTTAGTTTGTACCTCGGTGAAGGTTGGGAACGAATAAGAATCCAGCGAGTGAACCAAATTTTGGAAAACGTGTCATGAAAACTTGTTGGAGCAACACATGGATATGTAGCTTATGATAATTAAGGATTTATGGAAGGAATTATCTCAATCGTAAATCAGACATTGTTATTAGAAGGGTATGCCAACGATTCAAATGCACTACTTGAATGCATGTCATAGGGGTACGTTATTGTGTTCGTCAATCAAAAGAGTTAAATGTTCGTGTAGTAGGAAATAATTGAGCATGAAATGGAAAAGTTTGGTGGGAACTAGTAAGGCTTGATTTATTGAAATCACTATAATGAAGATGTATCAAGGTTCGAGGTAGAAATTTAAGGTTTGTATAAATGGAAAAGTGATGGAGTGAATACAATATGTTTGACCTGCCATAATGAAAATATAATCATCAAGCTGCAAATAAAGGACGCGACGGAATTGAGGAGTATCAGAATGAATGTTGGCAATAAATGTAGGAAAATTATTTTCGGGTTCATCCAGAATTGTGAAGTATGTAGGAAATTGATTAGTGAAGCGTGAATTTGAGGTGTTAGGTATGAGACAAATGTAAGTCTTAATCAGTGAATGAAATTCAAGTTGGATTTTTGTTGGAGACGTGACTCTTGAAATGAAGCACTAACCCTGAAGGAAGTTTGTGTGTTGTAGGTGGTATAGTTATGGCAAGTTGTCGAAAATATTTGAGGAATTTTTTATCACCAACCGGATGTTGGGATGTAATTATTAAAGTTATAATTAGACCAACATTCTGATAAGAACACTGTGGTTCGGTGTAGCTGTGCGACTAAAGAAAAATCGAGGATTTGTGAGCAATGGAGAAATTAGGGAGTTCTCAGCGGTAATGATTGTTTTGTGCTCAGTGTATTGGTGTCATACTTAGTGTTTCGGTTTGGTACCTAATGGATGTTTTGTACCAAGTGGACGTATATGACGCTATGTGACATTGTTTTGGACGATTGTACTTCGTCGATAGGATCAAAGTAATAGGAAAATAAGGGAAACTTAGTGGACCTTGAGGAGATTGTTAGACCGCTTGTGCCTCGAGATAACCTTAAAGTGCAAGTCGTGGGGAGCATTATTACAATTAGGTTAAGATTGTATAAGCCATCACCATGGTCGTTGGCTACCTATTGACAAATTGAGGAACTTCCGAAATTTCTTGTTGATAGTAGACAAAACCATGTTGAATGGAACAGGCGAGTCTTACCGGCTATGATAGTGCGTCAAGTTATCAAGCACTCTATGAAAAGGGATAGACGATACTTTCTTCACGTAGGCATGACTAAACAAGTTTTATCATGTATGTTAAGTTTGAGTACAAACTTAGTGTGGTTATTACTCTTACTTTAAGTTTCGAGGACGAAACTTCTTTTTGGAGGATAGTAATGTAAGACCCTTAATTTTTTAAATTCCAATTTATGCAATTTTAGGGTATTTTGTGTTAAATTGCTTAGGCATT
Source organism: Cicer arietinum (assembly GCF_000331145.2). Taxonomy (NCBI): domain Eukaryota; kingdom Viridiplantae; phylum Streptophyta; class Magnoliopsida; order Fabales; family Fabaceae; genus Cicer; species Cicer arietinum. Next base: position 39,332,384 of record NC_021162.2, on the reverse strand, counting down.
TAGCCCAATTTTATTTTATTTTGTGAATTAAGTACCAAAAATATATTTTATTAGAGTTAATAATATGTTTAATATATATATATATATATATATATCAATATGTATTTATATATATATATTTATATATATTATGAGACCCGATTAAAATTATTTGTTGAAGAATAATTTAATTATGTTACGAAGAATTTAATATCGGGCAAATTTTTTTTAAAATGTCACTTATTGGAAAATTATTCATCTATCAATTGAGTTGCGACGAGAGTAGATATTTTTATTAAAGTAGATTGAGAAGTGAGAGATGTGATGAGTGTAATGATGATTTTATAATATATCTATCTATTTAGATATTTATTTATTAGTTGTAATTATATATATATATATATATATGAAACGAGAAAGGAAAGAAAATAGAAAAAATTTCCTCCTGCTGCTCGTGATCTCCTTTCTTCTTCCTTTCTCTGTTTGAAGAGAAAAACAAAGTGTTGGTGGTTTTCAAAAACACCAAACATAAACCTTCCTTTCTCTTCTAGATCTAAGCTTTCATTCGAGAAGTGTCGAGAGGGATAGTTGCTTCTCTCTACACTACAGTGTTTGTGAGCTAATTTTTGAGGTGTCGACCCGAGTGAGAGTTTTCTGTGTATTTGATCGCGATAGCAAAAACGGTTGAGAAACTTAAGTGTTAAATGATTCATAGCTATTTTAAAACTGAAAAACCTGCAATATTTAGCAGTTGTATTCGACTACATGCAGTGTCTAGTCGAATACATGGTTGTAACATTCAGTTTTTGTTCAAAATTTTAACTTTGTATTCGGATATGAAACATCGTATTCAAATACAACTGAGTGATTTTTGCCACTGACTTGACTTGTATTCGGCTACATCATCTCGTAGTTGAATACAAATGTGCAGTTTTTGCTACTGACTTAGCATTTGTATTTGGCTATGAAAATTCTGTATTCGAATACGACAGTGCAGTTTGTCAAAAACTTCATTTTTCAACATTGTTTATGCATTTTTGACATATGAAAATCTTTTCGAGGAGTATGCTAAGACGAAAGGTTCTCTTGAGCATTTGAAAAGAATTGTGTTAAGTGTTATTTGTTAATTTCGGTTGGTGACCCTTTACATTATTGTGGATCGGGCTTACGCCCCAGGTTATTAGAGTTTGGAGTCGTGCTGGAATTGCAACGATGTTGAAGACGTGACATATCAATAATTTTGATTTGCAATCGAAAGCAGTGAGGCTTGATGCCGCATGCAAATCCTCAATACCAAGTCACCATCAATTAGATTAATGATCAGCTTAGAGCGTTATTTTTGAATTTTATTTATTCTCCCTTCCTTATTGCCATGTTGTTGTCGCAATGGAACTTATGTATTTGAAACAAACTATTTTTGGTTGATTGTATATTATGATATAAATATTTATGACTTTTTTCGTTTGTGTTACGACAAATTATTTTTATTATTTGTTTTTTTAAAAAGAAAAATACACTCGCGCTGTAAAAAATCGGGGTGTTATGACTACAAGGTAATGATAAAACAGGCTCAAAATCATTATTAATATGATTCCAATAAATGTCAATCTTGTTTTGATGCTTCACTACTATCCTTGCCATTTCTATTACGCCTCTCTCAGTCTCCAATAATCTCATGTCATCTAAATCTAATGCAGGTACCCTCCATATTATTTCATTGAGTCTATGTTAACACTTACAATTTCTCATCATTGAATGTTAAAGACGTTAAGTGTATCCACAACCATCTCTTTCTAAACTTCATTTTTCCTACCCACATGCTCAAATAGAGTCTTGTTATTCCTCACAAAATGAATCATCACTATATTTCAATACTCTTTCTTTACAAAAACAAAAATTTACCCATTAAAAATATTAACTCTTATGACAAAAATAGAAACAATCAAATATTTATATTAGCTGTTATTATAAAATGAATTTTAACAAAAAAAAAATGTATTGCAACCATTAGGAACTATTTTGAAAATTTGACTTAATAAAAAATACTAAATTGATACCACTTAACAAAATTAATAACTAAATTAAATATTTATTCTAATTATATATATATATATATATATATATATATATATATATATATATATATATATATATATATATATATATATATATATATATATATATATATATATATATATATATATATATATATTTATGTGGGTCGAAATTTACACACAGATAGGAAGTAGTAATATTTGTGTCTCAATGTTTAGCAAATTTGTTTTATCAAAAAATTAAGTAAAAGTGTTAATTCGAAAAATAGGTTCAGGGACCTTTAACTCGATAAAAAGGATTTTTAAATATTAAGAAAGTAATAAAATATTTATATGCTATTTAGGTTATTTAGAGAAGTTTTATAGTGCTAACATGGAGAAATTAGCGTAAACTAACTTTAAATTAATCGAATTATTTTTTTCCAAATTTTATTCTGAAAATTAATTTTTTATATATAATCTAAACTTAAAATAAACAGTAAATTAAACACTAAACATAAACCATACCGATCAAAATAGACAAACAGTAAATTAAACACTAAACATAAACCATTCCGATCAAAATAGACGTATTCTTATTTATTAGTCTAGACATAATTCTAAAATTTTAAAACACTCTTTAAACATTTATCTGAATTACAATAAATAATCGTGATTAGATCCAAATTCATTGCATGAATAATTCACCTTTATTAATAACTCAAGTAGAACTATTCATAAGTAATATCTAGATTTTAAAATTGACACTGCTCTAAACCAACCGATTTTATAAACAAAAATTTATAACATCATGTATTAAATTTCATATCACATCATGTTATATTTTCCAAAGTATACATATCACATCATTCACATCAGAATTTATAACATTTACAACACGACCACTTTTACATTTAATTCAACAAAAACTAACAAAAATAACCAAATGTATTATTAGTAACAAGCACAATAATTAAACACGTAGAAAACCCGTAACAAACAGTTGAAGATATGCCCTTTACCATTGCAAAATTCATTCCTCATATTTTGTTTCAAGTGGTCTACACGTCCACAATTCAATCACCACTATCTTAGTACTAAATTTTCTCTAAACTACTCAAGCAAAAAATAAATCTTTTATTACTTCCTTAATATTTTAAAAATTCATTCTAATCATGGTAAGACTTTTACTTAATTTTTTTGAAAAAAAATGCTAAAAAATATTGTCAAGATTAAATTATTTTTCTAAAATTGAATATAAAACAATTTTAAATTGAAACTCATTAAAATTGTCAAATTGTGATGTAAGGTAAGTTTTATTTAAAAAAATCTGCACAGTAATTATATTTTATTTTATTTTTTTAAATTATTTTTACTAATAGAAACTTTATATTTGACTAAACAATCTAGTTAAATGACACTTGTCAAATTTACCAACATATTATCTTTGCTTTATTATATTGTAAAGATTTCATAAAAGAGTTCTAATGTCACCCCTGAAATTGATGATGAAATTGTATGAAATTTGTAACTTTAAGAATACAAATATTAATAAACTATCAATATAAGAGAAACAAAAATCATAATAACC
>NC_021162.2:39301218-39328771 GCF_000331145.2 Cicer arietinum | reverse complement strand
TATATATATATATATGAATAACTACTCTATAGAAAAAAAAATAACTACCAAAAGATCAACATTTTAAAAGAATTTATTTTTGACAAAACATAAGTTAGGTTTTCTTTTTGAAAAAATAAATTGGAAGTTAATAATTGAGAAAATGAAATGGTTTTAGAAGTTAGGAATTGAAAACTTACTATTTTTTGAAGAAAAAAAACTACAAAGGTCGTATTTGTAAAAAACAAAAAAATAGGTTATACCAAATATTTATCATTGATAAATATTAAAAAGATATGGATAAATATTTATAAATAATACATAAAAAATATGAGATAAATATTTGTAAGTGATATATATAAAAAAATCACATGACAAATATTTTCAATTGATACATAAAAAAAATACAAGACAAATATTTGAAATTGATAAATATTAAAAAATAATGGGAAAAATATTTTTGTTGTCACATACAAAAACACAAGATAAATATTTATTATTGATAAATATAAAAAAATATAAAATAAATATTTTTCATTGATACATAAAATAGTATTTTTTTAAAAAAAAAAATTAAACAACACACTATAGAATACCAAAGACGCGCTCTTGCTAGTTTTATAATGATAGTTATAATTGTGTAACTAGATTATAAAATCAATGTTCATATTATCTGTTTGTGTAAAATTGTTCTACGGTAATAGTGCACTATCTTTTTCTCAATTTAAGATAAAGTTAAATAAATTTTTAGTCTCTATAAATAAAATTGTTGTATTTTACTTTTTGGCTCTATAAAATTGAAAATAATTATATTTGTATGGACTAATAATTATATTTGTATGGACTAATAAATACATTAATTTTATAATGACTAAAAATTTATTTAACCATTTTACGGTGGACATTGACATTGCATAATAATGTACTCACGTGTTAATCAATGTTGGGCTAATATTATTGCTTGTATGTTGGAAATGATGATGCTTTAATGAAAATTTATTGGAAATAATGATGACATTTATGAGAGAGTGTTGTTGTGAATTGAAATAATTGAGAAGTCCCACATTGGAGGGATACCACACACTAGTAGGGTATATAAGATGGAGGTAATAAACTTGGGGAGGGCCCCAAGGGGTACCCCAATTTTGTGAAGGAGGAAAAACGCAGGCAGTATTGACCACCAACCACGCGCGCGCCGCTGCTGCCGTCTGGCCGGCTTGGCTTGGCTTGGCTTATTATTGTATGCATAAAAATTAATTAATCATTTTAATTAACTGATTGTTTTCATTTTATCTCTAATTGAAAATTTAATTACGTAATTGCCCTAATCTTTGGTCTCACGTTTCCCTTGTTGTCCGATCAAAAGTCAGAATCAAATCCCTAAGTTTGGAGCGCACGTTTTGGGGGCTTGGAGCCCACGTTTCTGAGGGCCACTACTTGGAGCGCACGTTTTGATGATCCATGATTTTCTTAGATCTAGTTGCGGATTTCATCTATAAATAGAGGGTTCTCCTCAATTGGAAAATCACACCCAAAAAAGCTCTCCATATCTGAGGCTTTTCTCACTTCTCCCCCTTCTTACTGTTTCTTCTCTTTCTTTCGGGTGGTCTTAGTGCCATATTTGAGTGTCAGTCGTAAGACTCTCATATTGATGGTGTAATTCTAGAACGGTGTTCTATAATGCAGTAGAATTCCGATACAAAGTATTTGGGCTGTTTTATCCTGAGGACTTCGTGGTTGATAGTCTGCCTTGCACAATTTTGGGAAGTGCCTCGAAACGTCTTAAAGAGAGCGACCTAGTCCGCGACTCAACCCAGTAATATTTTCGGTGGCATAATTGTTTTCAAAAGGTTTTTTCGAAATTCAAAAAACAACAATTTTAAGACGTTTTCAAACTGCCATGTCTACTGACGAAATTACTGGGACAGGTTCTTTTGCTTCTGACTACAACAAACATTTTCGGTTTAGGGGAAGTCATTTCAAACGTTGGCAACAAAAGATGCTTTTTTTTTCTAACCACGAAAAAGCTTGCCAACGTTCTGAAGGATGACATTCCTATTGTACCAGAACAAGGTGAACAAGCAGAAAAGGATAAAATAGTTGTTGAATTAACCCAATGGGAACAAAATGATTACTTATGTAAGAATTATATTCTGAATGGACTTGCTGATGATCTGTATGATTACTACAGTTCCGAAAGCAATACTGCTAAACATGTTTGGGATGCTCTAAAGAAGAAATATGACACTGAGGAAGCTGGAGCCAAAAAGTATGTTGTTAGCCGCTACCTCAAATATAAGATGACAGATCAGTGGAAGCTCAATCTCATGAAATCCAAAAAATTGCTCACGAGGTCATCTATGAAGGTATGTCCCCAAATGAACAGATTCAAATTGTTGTTATTATTGACAAACTGCCCCCTGCTTGGAAAGATTTCAAAAATTCTCTTAGACATAAAACTAAAGAATTTTATCTAGAAAGTTTGATAACCCGCCTAAGAATTGAGGAGGAATCTCGCAAGCAAGACCAGAAAGATGAAATTCTTCTTGTGGCAAATAACAAGAAAAAGAAATTCATCAGAGCAGTTCTGAAGCCAAACGACAAACAACTAAAGAATTAGAATCGCACGTCAAAGAACAACAATAAGAATGGGAACCTTCCAAAGGTCCCAATTGCAAGGCAGCCACTACCTCCTAGAAATGGCCCTCTCCCCTTTCTCTGTTTCTACTGTGGAAAAGAGGGTCATATGGCACGCAAGTGTAGGAACAAGCCAGGCGCTGTAAATCAGGCCAACTTGACTGAAGAGCAATTCGTTGCTATGATAACTAAGATCAACCTTGTTGGTGGATCAGATGGATGGTGGATAGACACTGGTGCCTCACGCCATGTCTGTTATGATCGTGCTATGTTTAAAACATACACTGCTGCTGAAGATAAGAAAGTGCTGTTGGGAGATTCTCACACCACTAATGTTGCTGGCATTGGAGATGTGGAACTAATATTCACCTTTGGAAAGACCTTAATTCTGAAGGATGTCATGCACACTCCAGAAATAAGAAAGAATCTGGTCTTAGGGTTTCTTTTCAATAAGGCAGGGTTTACTCAGTCTATAGGGGCAGATTTGTACATCATTTCTAAAAATGGTATTTTTGTTGGGAAAGGGTACGCCACTGATGACATGTTTAAATTGAATGTTGAAATGAATAAGATGTCTCCTTCTGCTTACATGTTGTGTGATTTTAATATTTGGCATGCTAGACTCTGTCATGTGAACAAACGTGTGATTTCGAACTTAAGTAATTTAGGCTTAATTCCAAAGTTATCTATAAAGGATTTTGAAAAATGTGATTTTTGCAGTCAAGTCAAAATGACAAAGAAATCACATAAATCAGTAGTTATAGAATCTGAACCTCTAGAATTAATACACTCTGACATATGTGAACTTGAGAGAACGCTAACCAGAAAAGGAAAATGTTATTTCATCACTTTTATTGACGATTGTTCTGACTTTACTTACGTATATCTCATGAAAAATAAAAGTGAAGCGCTTGACATGTTTAAAATCTTTCTGATTGAGATAGAAAATGAATTTAGCAAAAAGATTAAGAGGTTTCGTAGTGATAGAGGAACAGAGTATGATTCCAGCTTGTTTAATGAGTTTTATAAAACCCAAGGAATTGTACATGAAACTATTGCACCGTATTCACCTGAAATGAATTGTAAAGCTGAAAGGAAGAATATAACTCTTACTGGATTAGTTGTTGCTATTATGCTTAATTCTGGTGATGCGTCTCACTGGTTGGGGGAAATTATTTTGACTGTTTGCTATATTTTGAATAGAGTTCCTAATTCTAAAAGCAAAACATCTCCTTATGAGATAATGAAGAAAAGACAGCCCAACTTGTCTTATCTTCGAACATGGGGTTGTCTGGCTTATGTCAGAATCCCCGATCGCAAGTAAAGCCTATGAATATGCATTCATTGGGTATGCAGTAAACAACAAAGCGTATAGGTTTTATGACCTAAACGCGAAAGTGATCATAGAATCAAATGATGTTGACTTCTATGAAAATAAATTCCCTTTCAAATCAAGAAATAGTGGGGGCAACGAGCATAGTCAAGTTCATGTGAAAACAAGTACTGAAAGCAACAAACAAGACGAAACAGAAACTCGAAGGAGTAAGAGAGTAAGAGTTGCTAAAGATTATGGACCAAAATACATGACCTATAATTTAGAAGAGGATCCTGCGAATCTTAAAGAAGCTCTATCATCATTGGATGCAAATCTATGGCAAGAAGATATAAACGATTAAATGGATTCTCTAGAATCTAACAAGACCTGGCATTTGGTAGACTTGCGTCCTGGTTGCAAACCAATAGGTTGTAAATGGATCTTGAAAAAGAAACTAAAACTCGATGGATCTGTTGATAAATACAAGGCACGCCTTGTAGCCAAAAGTTTTAGACAAAGAGAAAATATAGATTTTTTCGACACTTTCTCACCAGTCACTAGACTAACATCCATTAGGGTGCTTATATCACTTGCGGCTATTCATAACCTGGTGATACACCAGATGGATGTTAAAACAACCTTTTTAAATGGTGACCTGGAAGAAGAAATTTATAGGGAACAACCTGAAGGCTTTGTAATTCATGGACAAGAAGACAAGGTCTGTAAGTTAGATAAGTCTCTGTATGATCTTAAACAAGCTCCTAAGAAATGGCATGAAAAATTTGATAACTTGATTATGTCGAATGAGTTTAAAGTGAATGAAAGTGACAAATGTATTTATTACAAATATGAAAATGGCATTTGCACTATCATATGTCTCTATGTAGACGACTTACTCATATTTGGTTCAAACATTCGTGCTGTAAATAATGTGAAATCATTGTTGAGCAACAACTTTGATATGAAAGACCTCGGAGAAACGAGCGTAATTCTTAGAATCAAGATTACTAGGTAAGAAAAGAGAATTTCTTTGGATCAATCTCACTATGTTGAAAAGATCCTAAAGAAATATAATTACTTTGACTGTAAATCTGCTTGCACACCATATGATCCAAGTGTAAAACTTTTCAAGAACTTTGGTGAAGCTGTTAGACAAACTGAATATGCGAGCATCATTGGCAGCCTCAGATATGCCACTGGTTTTACTAGACCCGACATTGCCTATGTCGTGGGATTGTTGTGCAGGTTTACTAGTAGACCTAGTATGGAGCATTGACACGCTATCGAAAGAGTCATGAGATACCTTAAAAGGACCATGAGTCTCGAATTATATTATCAAAGATTTCTTGATGTCCTTGAAGGATACAGTGATGCTGATTGGAACACATTATCAGATGACTCCAAGGCAACCGGTGACTATGTTTTCAGCATAGTCGGTGGTGCTATATCATGGAAATCGAAGAAACAGACGATATTGGTTCAGTCCACTATGGAGTCTGAAATGATAGCACTAGCTACTGCTACTGAATAAGCAAGTTGGTTGAGATGCTTGCTAGCAGAGATCCCTTTATGGAAAAGGTCGTTGCCAGCTGTGTTGATCCACTACGATAGTACCGCGGCTATTGCAAAAATTGAGAATCGTTATTTCAACGGTAAGAGACGAAAAATACGTCGTAAGCACAACACAGTTAGAGAATTACTTTCTAAAGGAGCTGTTATAGTGGATCATGTACGCACTGATGAAAATTTAGCTGATCCTTTGACAAAAGGATTAGCTAGAGAGAAAGTCCTTAGTACATCCAAATGGATGAGACTATTGTCTATAGATCAATGAGTCACTTATGATGGTAACCCGACCTAAAAGACTGGAGATCCCAAGAATTAGGTTCAATGGGTAATAACAAGTCATGGTGATATGAGATGAACATGCTATATTATATATGAGAAGCATGATTCCTGAAGCGATAAAAGGATGAGATAATAGACTCTTAATGAGATCTATACTCTGTGTGGAGTGGAGTACCTAGCTACAGGAGTACTCTTTGATAGACTCACCTACGTGAATGTGGAAGTGGGGGCCGCTTCCTATGGAATTTCGAGGCAGAATTCCTAGAGCATTCACTATACTGGGATACACGTGCATGACCCTAAATGCACGAGCTTTTGAGAATACACCTAATGAAAAGGTTGTGTGTGGGTTTGATGTCAGAGATAGAGTTCAAGACTACGTGTCACTCTTGTTGAATCTGAATCTTACTTGTTATGCAAAGGTTCAAGTCAAGAGACACCTTTGTTTATGCACAATCTTATAGAAGCGTTTGACGCTATTCAAAAACCTATTTTTTTTAAATTCAAGTGGGGGATTGTTGGAAATGATGATTGTGTACCGAAATTCAAAAAACAACAGAAGTATTGTCCACATTATTGTGTACCGTATTTGGAACATTATGAAATGAGTCTGGAATTTTATATTTTAGGAGGCTTCTTTATTACTGCAGCTGATTTGGGTTATGTTGCATCCCAAGTTGTTTTCTTATTTTGGTTGTCAATGTTTACTAATAATTTATTTTATACTTTCATCTAAAATGTACATATTAATTATCCTTGAACTTCCTCGTGGTGTCGCTGCTTAACAATAAGTTTCCCCAGACCCCTTCATCATCTTTAGAGGAGTTAGACACTAAAAAACTGCTCTGATATATGTCTTCCATTTTTTTTGAACTACGAGCTTCATCCTTCTTCGTCATAATTGTACAACATTTTTGTGTAATAGTGTATCTGTTCCATGAGTTCAGCTACTCTCTTTCGCTAATAAGTACTATGTAAAATTCCATGATGCTAATTGGCTTTTCATTCAATTCAATTACTAGACAATTCAAGGTGCTTTATGTTGAGAATATGTGTCATTTCCACTTGCTATTCATTTTGAATTGAATTCTAATCAATGTCCTACAAGTGAAAAAGACAAAGAAGAGATGAAGAAGGTTCCTTATGCATCCGCAGTTGGTAGTTTGATGTATGCTATGGTATGCACAATGTCAGATATTATTCATGCAGTTGGAGTTGTTAGTCGGTTTCTCTCTAATCCTGGTAAAGATCATTTGCAAGTAGTGAGGGGGATTCTCAGATACCTTAGAGGCACTTCCAAAGTGTGTTTATGCTATGGAGGTGGTACCTATGTTGGATGGCTACACAAATGTAGATATGACTGGTGATCTTGATTCTAAAAAATCTACTTATGGTTATATGATGACGTTTGCAGAGGAACCTGCGTCTTGACAATCAAGATTACAAAAGTGTGTTGCTTTATCCACTACTGAAGCTGAGTACATTGCAGCAACTGAAGCTTCCAAAGAACTCTTGTGGATGAGGAAATTCTTACATGAGTTAGGCCTCAAACAAGACTAGTTTGTGTTATTCTGTGACAATCAGAGTGCAATCCATCTCAGCAAGAATCCGACTTTTCATGCAAAGTCGAAGCATATTAAAGTGCGATATCATTGGATACGAGATGCACTGGAAATGAAGTCATTTTTAATTGAGAAGATTTATACTGATGAGAATAGTTCAAATATGATAACAAAGACATTGCCTAGGTCGAGGATGATATATTGTAGAAAGAAGGCCGACATGGTTGAGCAGTACCTTCGTACTTGAGTCGTGAGAGAGATTTGTTGGGTAGGCTCACTCCCCAAGTGGAACCCACTAATTTTATTAATATTATTATTATTAGTAGTAGTAGTATTAATATTGTTATTATTAAAATAAAATAAAAATATATATGGTATTATTGGGCTAGGCCCGAAATAAAAGGGATTTGAAATCCCTATTTTAGAGGTGAAGAAAGAAGGTAGCTGTAACTAGTAAAAGGAAGAAATAAAAAGTTCTGCATCTAGTTAACTGTAATTAGGGATGAGAATAAACTAGGCCGTCCATCAGGGGCCTATGACCTGGCCTATTTATGGTCTTGCCTAGTCTGACCTATTTAATAAAAATGTTAGGCTCAGGCTATTTTTAAAGCCTATTTATTTAAATAGGTCTGACTCAGACTTATGAAAAAGCCTATTAGGCATATACCGACATATATATAATATATATATATATATATATATATATATATATATATATTATTTATTATTGTTATTTTTTATTAATAATATTATTTCCTATTTTAAAGTCTATCAATTAGGCAATCACTCAGTAGTCATTCCATATTCGGTAGTCCTTCAGTTAGACAATCACTTAGTAGTCATTCCATATTTGTTTGAGAGGTAATAATGGGTGCATTCGTTTTAGGAAAAAATCTATTCTTTGAAACCAAAAATTATTTTTTAGGTTTAAATGGTGTTTGTTTTAGATTTTTTTTTTAAATCATTTAAATATTTTAATATTAATAAGGCTTTTAAATAGGCTTTCAGGCCAGACCAGACTTTTAAAAATGTCAGACTAGGCTGAAAAAAAATCCTATGATAGGTCGTAGGCCAGACTTAGGTCGAAAAAATTAATCGTATGTCAGATTCAGGTCTTTCAAAGTCTGGCCTGGCTTGGCCTATTTCCACCTCTAGCTGTAATTTCATTTATGCCCCTGAACATGGAATTACTTGCGTTGAAATTTATGAATGTAATTGTTGAGAGGATTATACCATACACCCCCATACCTAAATCTGCCACCCCTCAATACACATTAAAATACAATTCTACCTTTTTAACCATTTATATAAGTTTCAGAATTGATAGTTTCAGAAGTTTCAAATTTTTGAAATAAGGATTACATTTCGAAAACTTGGAAAGTTTCAAAATCTGAAAAGTATCGAAAGTTTCCAAATCTGGAATTTTTCTAAATAAGGATTACATTTCTAAAGTTTCAAAATTTTCCTAATATGGAAAGTTTCGAAATTTTCCTATTTCAAAAGTTTGGAATTATTTGAAAGTTTCGAAAATTATGGAATTTTCTACATCGGAAGTTTCGAAAACTCTAGAAATTGTTGTTTCAAAACTTTGAAAACTTTTGAATATTTTAGAAAGAGGGGTGAAAAAATGAAAAGTTAAAAGTTTTATAAAGGGAAAAATTATATTTCCATATTGATTGAGAAGGTGGAAGGTTTAAATGTGGAGGCATAGTAGAATCCTCAATTATTAATTAGTACTGATTAATTTTTTTATTTGGTTATCATCATATATTTGATATACAAAAATAGACTTTTAAACTAATGAGAAATGAGTAAATATTCATACTTTATACAATAACCAATTCCGTTCCACAGTTGGTAACCCATTAAAGAGATATATACTTGATGTTAATCTCAAATTAAAAAAATAGAAATTTCATTTCCAAAAACAAAAATCAATTTTACACTTAAAAAAAATTAAAAACACATCTTTCAAAAATCATATATGTGTTTTAAAAAGTACATTAGATTTTTTAAAATCAAAATTTTGTATATTTTAACTCTTTGGTTTTTGGCTACATGCAATATTGTAACTTCCTGCACGGATCGACATCCCATAATCTGTTTTGAAGTATAAGTAAAACAAAATTTGAAAACATTACTTATACTTCAAAACTGAAAATATTGAAACATTGTCTAATAGGTCCCGCACGCCCTGCACCGATCGACATCCCATAATCTGCATCAACCTGATTTATTTAATGGAAATTTTCCAACATGGTTTGTGATTTTTTCTGTGAGTTTACGCATATACTCGAGAAATGCACCACCAAAATTTGTGCTTGCTTGTGAGCGACATAATTTTATTTTGTTTCTCTTCAAACAACATTTATAGTGATTACAATAATTATTCATTCTTGAAGTGATTAAAGTGATCAAATGATAATATTACCTATTAAGTTGATAGGAGTGTTGTCAAATTCATTCATAAATGTAGTATGAGAAAATTGTGGCATATGAATAGAAGTCGACCCGTGCAGGGCGTGCGTGACCCAACAATGACGAACCATGTCTTCCACCGCTGAGCCCACTACTGCCACCACAAACTCAAAATTCCACAGCTTTATCTTTCAAGATACATATTACGCCATTCACCCACCAAAATGGCTAATATAGGTGATCGTCACAGCGACGACGGTGGTGGCGATATTAGTGGTGGTTGTCATCCTTTGCTTGAGAAAGAGAAGATATGCATCGGAGGCGGAGGCAAACATGCAGTTGGCGGTGATTTCGGAAGAGGAAGCTCTGGAGTCGAGTCATGCTTCTTCTTCATCGTTGATGGATGCTGCTGGATTGGATGGAATATTGGAGGGCAGATAAAGGCAACACTTTCAAACCTTTTTTTTTTTGTTGCTTTTTTTTGACCATACTTATATTCAATGTAGTGTATGAATCTGTCTTTGGATGGATGTCTCCTTAATCAATTTTTTAGTTATCTAATTTCTTCTACAATACAACTAGCTATTTTATTAAGAATCATACACAATACAAATGAGATTCTGGCAGTGATTCTGGCAGAGGAAGCTCTGAGTCGGGTCCAGCTTCTTCTTCATCGTTAGTAGATGCTACTGTATGGACAGAACGGTGGAGGGCTGATAAAGGTAGAGTCTCACAGGCCCACCAACTAGTCTGACTATTTATTGAAAAATAGTAAAGAGTGTTCAAGTAAGCTACTTATTTTAGTTCTCATAATAACTTCTCATAAAAATTAAATGAAAAATAAGATTACTTTAGTAAATGTGATAATGTTGTTTATTTTTTCAAGAAAATTCAATGTAGTTAACCACTATTCTTAATAAATGTGCAATTAGTGAGTGCTATTGCAAATAATTGAGTCTAGAGATAGTAGCTAATTACATTCAACTATTTTTCTTTTTCTTAAATTATTCTCGGTGTTGTGTCCGAGCTTCGTACAAATATAAAAAAAACAGCAACGCAAAAACATGGTAAAGTGAGAAGCCTTTTCCTACCCTAATCTACACGTGAAACTCAAACTAAGTCACAAACATTCCAGACCTTGTTGTGTGTGCTAAAATCTCAACCTACTGCTTTTGATAAATGAAGTTTTAATTAGGAAAAAAAAGAATAAGAAAATAGAAACCAAACATTTCTTTATTTCAGAGTTTGATTACAAGTTTAAATACAACAAGTAGAGGTAATAGAAACATAGTGTATTTAAAATAATTGTTTTTATATTATGAATTTAATACTTATGATTTAATGACACTATGACATTATGAATTTATTACTCGTGAATTGAATTTGAAATTTTTAATAATTTACTACTCGTGATTTAATTTAACGTTATGTAATAATTGTTTGTAAATTTATGACATTATCAATCAATTGCCACAATTTGGTTTTTTTTTTTTAATTTAAAATCATAAAATAATTAGTTGTTATTTTGCTATACTGCATAATTCTTGTGTATTCATTTAGATTAATTTGATTTGAAAACATACAGTAATTAATTGTTCTCCATTTTAATTAAGTTGTTAATTAGACCAATTGAATTTATAATAATTATGAATATTTCTTAATTACTTAATTTTTGTGTTATGATCTAAATTTTTGTAATAAAGACAATAATTTAAACCTTTAACCTATTTAAAATTTTAGAATGCCCATGATAGAAGGGAAAGGTAATATCGTAAAAGTTGTATTATTGGGTTTCTAATTAACTAAGGAAATATTTGGTTATTAAGTGGTTCGTTGACCCATCTCTCTTTCCTGTGAACCCTTTTAATACAGGACTTACCACGTGACCTGAACCTATTGTCCCCATAATAGAAGGGAAAGTTAATATCGTAAGAAGTTGTATTAGCGGAATTATGGCTACGGAAAGACTTGGTTATTAAGTGGCTCGTTGACCCACATTTCTTTCCTAGGAACCTCTCTAGTGCAAGACTTACAGTGCAACCTAAACATATTGTATAAATGTGAATAAAATATTTCCTTACAACTCTACGATTACAATTAGATCATAGTGTTTCCTAATTAGATAATTTGTAGGAAGTATGGCTCGTCGCGCAAATCGACCAGTCCCCCGAGGAGGAAGTGACATGACTAAAGCAATCTAAGCCATGAATGCAATGGCCACTGCAATGACCCAACAAGATTTTCCCAAGAGTATTATGGCTGAGAAGGAAACCCAATTTCTTAAACTATATCAGGGAAGTCTCACAGTGTTCGACTATGTAGCAAAGTTTGAGTCCCTAGCAAAAATAATTCGCTAGTTTCGTAACCAAATGGATGAAGAGTACATGTGTGAAAGGTTTGAAAGTGGGCTCAAGTATGAGATTAAGGAGTTTGTGGGACCCCTAGAGATACGTCAGTATCAGGTGCCGGTGGAGAAAAGCAAAAAGGTGGAGATCATGAAACGGAGCCGCCTGAACAGAGGTGTCATTGGTGGACCAATGAGACCTTAGGGAAATGGTGACCAACAAAATAAAGGCAGACAGTTCCAATAGCAAAAGTCGTATGCCCGCCCACAGGGAATTGCTAGAGATCGACCGGGACCCTAAAATGGGGCATATCAGGACAAAACCAAACATGTGTCATTTGATGCTTTCATTGTGGATAAGAGGGACATAATATAACTGAGTGTCCCAGAAAAACCAAGGTAGGTTATGCTTGTAAAAAACCAGGCCATCTTGCAAAAGATTGTCGGGAGAAGGATACTGGCAAAAATAAGGATGTTGTCAACAATAAGGATGTTGCACACCCTACTGCTCGACGACGTGTTTATCATATTAGTGGAGAAGAAGCACCATCTTCCTGAGAACTTATTTAGGGTGAGTGTTTAATTGTTGGAAAAATACTTTATGTGATATTTGATTTTGGAGCAACACATTCGTTCATTTTATTAGATTAGGTGGATTTGCTCCAACTAGACGTCACTACCTTACCATTCGATTTAGTAGTTACTCTACCCTTTGCTGAACTAGTAAAATTTAATTCGGTATGCTTGCAATTCTCGATGACTATGTTTAAAATAAATTTTAAGACCGATTTAATTTGTATTCCTCTAAAACATCTAGAAGTAATTCTAGGAATGGATTGGTTGGCTAGCAACTACGTTATGTTAGATTGTGCTCAACGAAATGTTATATTTTTGAATCCTGATATTTCGAAGTTCCTCTCAGCCAACAGACTTAAGTTTTTTATGAAGGGAGGAGTTCATAAATATGTATTTCTCAACTCAATCAGTATGAATCCAGAGGTTGTTGTCAATGATATTCCAATGGTGAGTCACAAACTCCTAGCCCAAATTTCTACTCATTCATATGGGTTGGGTTATACCAAGCCACAAACTCTTAGTCCAAATTCTTCTTGCACTAAAGATATAAAAAACTTCTACAACTCTATAAGTATACTCTTCTATGGAGTATACTCTTCGTTGGGCAAGGCAATTGTTTGGAGTATATATAATATTCTATGATATATTTTTTAAATTTCAATGTTATTTTTCTTTTTGTTTTTAATAATTTTGTAACTTAAAAATATTTAAATAATACAATGTAATGCTTAGTTTCCATATCTTAAAATTCTAACTACCCTGAAAAAATTAGATATTTAGGATCCATTTAATGGTTAAGATAAAGAGACGGGATATGATACACTTACCATATCTTACTTTAATGTTTTATTTGATGCACCAATATGTTATAGTAGGATATGTTATAGTACTCAAATTATTATTACTCTATTATTATTACTTTTATATAGGTCTAAATAAACTTTGAAATAAAACTTTTTAGGTGAAAGAGAAAACACAAAAAAAATCAAAAGTCTTAAAAACATAAAATTAACAGCGCTTGCTAAACACAAGCGCTGTTGTAATTATATTTTAAAAATAACGGAACCTATTACAGCGCTTTTGATGCAAAGCGCTGTAAAACAAGCGCTGTAGTAGGTCATATAACGTTTGCGCATCACGTTATAAGGCTTTTACAGCGCTTGTCAAAAAAGCGCTGTAAAAGGAAGCGCTTTCGCGAATCAGTTACAGCGCTTTTTTCACAAGCGCTGTAAAACACATGCGCTTTCATTGAATTTAACTACCTATTACAGCGCTTTTTTCACAAGCGCTGTAAAATACATCTTTCAAATAATTATATACGTTGGAAACCCTCATATCCTCTACATCTTTCAAATAATTATATACGTTGCGAACCCTAATATCCTCTACGTACTGTGCGGCCATCTACGTTGTCTAAGGTATTTTTTACACATGATCTGTTATGTTTTGAAATTGTCAAAAATTGTCAAAAACTCATACCACATGATCTGTTCTGTTTTGAAATTGTTAGTTGATATTGGTTTCTTTTTGAAACTTGTTGATATGTTTTGAAAGCTTATTATTTTTGTTACTGCATTTATATAGGTGGTATAATATGGATAGGAAATGGATTTCAGCCAATCGATTGTCAAAAGAGTATGAAATTGGAGTGAAGGAGTTTGTTGAGTTTGCAGTGAAGAATGCAAAAGATCCAAATAGAGTAGTTTGTCCTTGTTTAAAATGTTGTTTTGGAAAACGTGTTAGAGAAGATGAATTAGAAGGACATCTAGTATGTAATGGAATTGATCAAAGCTACACATGTTGGATAAGACATGGTGAGAAAAAAAAAGGAAACATTAATTTTGAGAATAGTTCGACATATGCTTCAACTGACTTCGATACAGATACATATGAGCCGGACCGAGTTGATGAGATTGCAAAAGCAGTTGAAGAAGATCTTCGAGATTGTCCTAAAATGTTTGAAAGTTTGTTGAGTGATGCAGAGAAAGAATTATATAATGGTTGTACTAAATTCACAAGACTGTCAGCGATATTAAAGTTGTACAACTTAAAAGCGAGTAATGGATGGTCTGATAAAAGCTTTACGGAATTA
This sequence comes from Cicer arietinum, assembly GCF_000331145.2. NCBI lineage: Eukaryota > Viridiplantae > Streptophyta > Magnoliopsida > Fabales > Fabaceae > Cicer > Cicer arietinum. The sequence goes on along the minus strand of NC_021162.2, from coordinate 39,314,000 downwards.
TTAACACTCATAAAAGATATGTTGCCAGATGATAATGAACTTCCCAGTCGAACCTACGAGGCTAAACGGATTTTGTGTTCTATTGGAATGAGTTACGAAAGGATTCATGCGTGTCCTAACGATTGCATTTTATTTCGAAACGAATATGAACTACTTAAGGCGTGTCCGAAATGCAATGTCTCTCGATATAAGAAGAAAGAATCTACTCCAGCAAAAGTCGTGTGGTATTTTCCTATAATACCAAGATTTAGGCGCATGTATCGCAGTGAAGAAGATTCAAAACACTTGACATGGCATGCAGATGAAAGAATTAGAGATGGAATGTTTCGACACCCTGCAGATTCCCCACAATGGGCAAAAATTGATCACGAGTATCCTGAATTCGGGATAGAGTCAAGAAATCTAAGACTTGCACTTTCTACTGATGGAATGAATCCACATGGTCTTCAAAGCATCTCACATAGCACGTGGCCTGTGATTTTGGTAATATATAACCTACCTCCATGGTTATGTATGAAGCGTAAGTTTATGATGTTGTCTCTGTTAATTTCTGGACCCAAACAACCGGGGAATGATATCGACGTATACTTGACTCCTCTAATCGAAAATTTAAAAAGTATGTGGGAGACAGGTGTGGAAGTTTATGATGGGTATAAGAAAGAATGTTTCAATTTAAGGGTTATGTTGTTCGGCATAATTAATGATTTTCCAGCATATGGTAATTTATCAGGATATAGCATTAAAGGTCAGTGTGCATGTCCTATATGTGAAGAGAGTACAAATTGGATGCGGTTGAAACATTGTAAGAAGAATGTGTTTCTTGGACATCGTAGATTTTTACCTTATAGTCATCAGTATCGTGGGTGGAGAAATGCATTCAATGGAAAATCAGAGGAAGGTAAAGCTCCTTTAGCACCGACTGGATATCAAATACTTGAAAAAGTACAAGGTTTGACCAATAAATTTGGCAAACCTTTTGCGGGAGAGCTGGTGAAAACTGGGTGGAAGAAAAAGTCAATTTTCTTTGAATTGCCATATTGGAAGTCATTGTATGTAAGACATTTCCTCGATGTGATGCATATTGAAAAAAATGTATTTGAAAGTGTTATTGGTACGTTACTCAATGTTCCAGGAAAGTCTAAAGATGGCGTCAATGCAAGATTGGACTTGGTCGATATGGGAATAAGAAATGAACTGGCTCCAGTAAAGAAAGGAAATCGCACATATCTACCTCCAGCCGCTCATACTCTATCTAGAAAGGAAAAAATTGTTTTATGTAAATTTCTACACGAAGTTAAAGTTCCAGAAGGATACTCTTCGAACATTAAAAATTTGGTTTGTATGAAAGACCTCAAGTTAAAAGGTTTGAAGACCCATGATTGTCATATTATAATGGAGCATTTGCTACCAATAGGTATACGTTCCATTTTACCTGAAAAAGTTCGACTAGCCTTAACTAGATTATGTTTCTTCTTCAGGGAAATTTGTAGTAAAGTGATCGACCCTCAGAAATTACCGACATTGCAGAGGGAAATTGTTGTTACTTTGTGTGAGCTTGAAATGTATTTCCCACCATCGTTTTTTGATATAATGGTTCACCTTACTGTTCATCTGGTTAAGGAGACACAACTTTGTGGGCCAGCTTATATGAGATGGATGTATCCGATAGAACGATATATGAAAATATTAAAAGGGTACGTAAAAAGTAGAAGTCGACCAGAAGGTTGTATTGCTGAACGATACATTGTTGAAGAGGCTGCTGAATTTTGTACTGAATATCTGTCCAATGTTGAATCCATAGGGCTTCCCATGTCTCGTCATTCGGGAAGACTATCAGGAGAAGGGATAACTGGAAGGAGACTACTGACTATATCAAGGACAGAATGGGAGCAGGCACAATTGTATGTTCTGCACAATGATGATGAGGTTCAACCGTATGTTACAATACACATTGATCAGTTATCTCGTTTGAACATGAATAGGAATCAAAATTGGATAACTCGAGAGCACAATCGAAGTTTTGTAACATGGTTAAAAAATCACATAATGTCAAAATTTGATATAGACCCCGGATCAATTTCAAATAGATTGAGGTGGCTAGCAAATGGTCCGAGCTTACATGTCTTTTCTTACACTGGTTATGTTATTAACGGCTACACATTTTATACCAAAGAACAAGATGATCAGACCACTATGCAAAATAGTGGAGTCACTCTCGTAGCTGAAGCGATGCATGTCTCAAGTGCAAAAGACAAAAACCCAATATATGCAAATCTATCATATTTTGGGGTTATCGAGCGCATATGGGAGTTAGACTACACAATGTTTCGTGTTCCCATATTTGGTTGCAAGTGGGTCGATAATAATAATGGCGTTCGGATTGATGAGTCAGGATTCTTGCTTGTCGATTTTAATAGGGTGGGATACAAAGACGAGCCTTTTATTTTAGCGTCGCAAGCTCAACAAGTGTTTTATGTCACTGATCCTTCTAATGATAAATGGTCTGTTGTCCTATCGACCAATAAAATAAGTGATGATAACAATAATGATGAAGATGTTGGTAATGATCTTTTATTTGCAACATCACAACAACCACATGAAATTGATTCAACTGATGATGGTTTATATCTTAGAGATGATCATGATGAGGGAATTTGGATTAATCCATCGTTTCGTATTGTAAATGGACAAACAAATGTGAATGTCACCAGGAAAAGAAGAAGGGCATCTTAATGTATATATATGTTTAATTGTTTTATATAAGCTATGCATGTAATCTGAACTGTGTTATTGTAAATATGCATGTAATCTGAATTGAGTGTTTTATACTAAGTTCTGATTAATTTATTTTCTGATTAATTTATTTTCTGCTTATATTTAGCTTGATTTGAGTGTTTTATACCAAGTTCATGTAACAATGAGTGTTTTATATTTAGCTTGATTTACATGAACTGAACTGAATATAAATTAGTAATTTACATGAACTGAACTGAACTGAATAGAGAGATTCTCTTTTGCTCAGTGCATATATATATATAGATTCTTCAGAATACTCATTTCTAATAATTCATCATCTCCTAAAGTATTGTGATAAAGACAATGATAACAATATTTTTAATCCAATAAACAATGATAAAAATGTTTTTAATGTCATCCCAACCCAAATAAACCAAACACAAAAATAAAATAAAGAGACATTTTACAGCGCTTATCTTAAAAAGCGCTGTAAAAGATCCTTTTAAAAATAAAATAATGAGTGTTTTATACCTTTTACAGCGCTTTTCACACAAAGCGCTGTAAACGACTCTTTTGAAAGTGAGTAAAAAAGACATTTTACAGCGCTTATTTGACAAAGCGCTGTAAAAAAGCTTTAAAAATAATATTCATCAGACACCTAATTTCTTCAAACACCTTGTACGCATCATGGGAATCCAAAAAACATCAGACACAAACCCATTTCTTCAAACACCTTGTACGCATCATGGGAATCCAAAAAACATCAGACACAAACCCATTTCTTCAAACACCTTGTACGCATCATGGGAATCCCCAAAAACACCAGACACAAACCCATTTTTCGCAACATGGCAATGATCCTGAATACCAATTAAGTTTCGATTTAAGAAGGAAAGAGAATGTAAAGAGATAAAAAGGGTGTTGAGGTGGAGATTGAATTGTGAAAGAGTAAGCTTTGATGTTTGTGAAGAAGATGCATAAAAGGAGAAGAGTTTGGTGAAGAGGAAGGGATTTTTGTGGTGACCAGTTACTACTATGTGGGTTTTGCATGCATGTTGAGCTTGTTTAAAAAATAACATAACATAACAAAACACAAAAACAATAAGGCCTTTTACAGCGCTTATTTGGAAAAAGCGCTGTAAAAGAGCCTTTTAAAATTAACATAAAGAGACATTTTAGAGCGCTTATGTGGAAAAGCGCTGTAAAAGGCTTTAAAAAACATTCATATAACATAATAACACACGGAGGTCTTTTACAGCGCTTATTTGGGAAAAGCGCTGTAAAAGAGCCTCTTAAAATTAACATAAAGAGACATTTTAGAGCGCTTATGTGTAAAAGCGCTGTAAAAGGCATTCAAATAACATAATAACACACGGAGGTCTTTTACAGCGCTTATTTGAAAAAAGCGCTGTAAAAGAGCCTTTTAAAAATTTAACTAAAGAAGCCTTTTAGAGCGCTTATGTGTGAAAGCGCTGTAAAAGGCATTCATATAACATAATAACACACGGAGGTCTTTTACAGCGCTTATTTGAAAAAAGCGCTGTAAAAGAGCCTTTTAAAAATTTAACTAAAGAAGCCTTTTAGAGCGCTTATGTGTGAAAGCGCTGTAAAAGGCATTCATATAACATAATAACACACGGAGGTCTTTTACAGCGCTTATTTGAAAAAAGCGCTGTAAAAGGCATTCAAATAACATAATAACACACGGAGGTCTTTTACAGCGCTTATTTGAAAAAAGCGCTGTAAAAGGCATTCAAATAACATAATAACACACGGAGGTCTTTTACAGCGCTTATTTGAAAAAAGCGCTGTAAAAGAGCCTTTTAAAAATTTAACTAAAGAAGCCTTTTAGAGCGCTTTACAAAATAAGCGCTGTAAAAGGCTTATAAAAAGCGCTGTAAAAGTGTTACGTATATATAACAGTTACCTCTTCAGTTTCCTCTTCATTACGTAACCTTCATCTCAACCTTCATTTCTTCTCTTCTTTTGCAAACCCTATCATCCCGTCCTTTACGAACCTTATTTCCACGATCATCTCCTTCATTTCGAACCTTATTTCCATCCAAGATCATCTCTCCCATTTCACACAATATATTTTCATTGAAATACGTAACCCTCATTACGTATTTCTTCAAACCGTATTTCTGTGAACCATATTTCTGTGAACTTTCTGCAAACCCTCTTTTCTTTGCATTTCGTCTTTCTTCGAACCATCATTATTCAGGTATTGATGTTATTAAATTTTTGTAATCATTAGAATGCATGTTGAGCTTTTTTAAGATATACTGATACATGTTGAGTTTGTTTATAATAATGCATGATCCATGTTGAGCTTGTTGATGTTATACTAAAGTGCATGTTGAACTTGTTGTAGTTAAATGGATACAAACAAAGATTTAGAAGTTCAAAATGAAGAAGTTGGCACCTCTAAGACTTACGAAAAAGAAGTCAAACGTGGTGCAACTATCATGCAAAGGGTGATTAAAGCACGGAGCAGTGGCATTAAATTTGAGGTATACTATATATACTCTGTTTGCTGTGTGTTTTTTTATCTTTTTTTAGGGTTTAGGGCATGTACTTACTATATGAGTTTATTAGGTTGGCTGGAACGAGAGTGGTCAGCCAGTTGACCCCAACAGCTCCATGTTTGTAAGCTACATTGGGGCTGTTGTTCGTCAAAATGTCCCAATAACAATAGACAACTGGAGAGATAAGGCGTTGAAGGATGCCAAAGATATCATCTGGAATGACATTCAAGTAAATATTTTGATCTACTCTTTTGTCATTTATAATTTTTTTTCTGTAAAATACATTACTTATAATTGTTTTCATTGCAGACCACTTTTGTTCTTGATGAGGAACGAAAGTCATATGTTTTGAGAGTTGCTGGGAAAATCCATCGTGGATTTAGATCCCATCTCTCAAATTTCTATCTAAAAGATAGAGAAGGAAACACAAATGCTGAACCTCCAAAGATATATCAACATTATATATCAAAGGATGAATGGAGTGCATTTGTTTCCAAACGTTCTGACCCGGCGTTTGTCGTAAGTGATTAATTTATTAGCATTTGTGTTTTATTATTCATATTCGTAGCGTATTTTAAATTTTTACACAATTGCTATTTTTTTTTTATATAGAATATTAGTAAGGCAAATCGCGAACGGGCAAGCAACCCAAAACACCCATACAAGAAATCACGTATGGGATATGCACGCCTTGAACAAAAAATTGTAAGTAATTAAACATCACTTGTAATTTGTATTATAAACTATAGTGTGTAACTAATTTGTATTATTTTGTTTATGATTTTAACGAATAGAGAAAAGACACCCAAGCCGATCAACCCTTGGGTCGTCATATCTTATGGAAGGAAGCGCGTGTTAACAAAGAAGGAGTGGTTGATAATGAAAATGTCAAGAAAGTTGTAGAACTTTGTGTAAGTATATTATCACTTTAATATTTTTTAATATTGTATTTTAAAAATGCTATTGAACTTATCTTTTTAATGTTACATGTATTTTAGGAAACTATTGAACAAAGTTCTGAAACTCAAGAGGGCAACAAGGATACGTGCAGGGACATTCTTGGGAAAGTGTTTAATGTCCCTGAGTATTCCGGTCGAGTGAGGGGGAAAGGATTTGGCGTAACTCCCAAAAGCTTTTTTCCTCAAGAGAAGCGCCAAAAACCTTCCAACGAGGAAGTATTAGAGAAGCTCAGAATCTTATCGGAGCAAGTGGCACTCTTGGTGAATACGAATAAAGACAAGCAACTTCCGGTTCAGCTCCAACCTGAAATACAAATGGAGAGTGAAACCGGGAGTTGCAACGTCGGTTTGAAGAGTATTCCCGAGGTAATTAATTACTTACTACTTACTTGCTTATGTAATTACTTATGTATTAAACAAACTTATATATTAACTGTACTTATGTTTTAACTATTGATGTAGGGTGTCACTACATGTGTCCTATACTTGTCCTCGCCGACTCAACGGAAGGTGGGAAAAGGAATATTGCACAATACTTCGGGAGAAGTATTGCACAATATTCCGATCCCCGCGGGCCATGTCAAAGTATCGCCTACGGTTGCTTTCGAACCAACTGCACCGTTGCCCATACCGGACAACGATGGAGATATGAAGTTCTTAAGCGACGCTATTGGCAGTTACGTGGCATGGCCCACACACCTTGTTGCCCTCGAAAAAAAGATTCCCAAGGACAAATCAGTTACATCTCCCGAAAAGGTTTGTCACATTTATTGCCTAAGGTTTTTTATTTTTTCAGATTCAATAAACTAACATTTTACCTCATTTTTGTAGGTCCAAATAAATAAACCACCCCTACAGCCAAAAAAAGGCAGCAGACCTCAAAAATTGGAGGTTAATAGGGCTGCCAAACTACAAAGGCTGGAGGGTAATAAAGCTGCAAAACTTGCAGCAACAAAAAATCTGGATCGGGGAAAATCGGTCGCTGCTGCTGCTGCTCCTAATAAAAGTCAGCCACGCCTTGGTAAATACGGGGCGTGTCTTGACATCCAAATAAAAAGGAACATGGGCAGCAGCAACGATTCGCCCATTGTACAAATGAATCAAGACATCTTTGGAGATGAGTATATTGAATACCTCGAAAAGGAGCAAATGTACGATCTTCTCGAACATAAGGAGCTGAGTGTTACTGTAATCAGCTTGTACATAAGGTAAAAAATACTTTTAATTGCATTTATTTGTAATTAATTAAATGTATTGGTAATTAATCTAGTTTAAAATTTTCATTGAAGGTTTTTGTACGAGAAGGTCGTGTGCACGAGGAAACTGTCAAATAAATACTCATTCTTGTCTCCGCATAAGATGTCGATGTTCAAACTCGATCCAGACAATGTAAAACACTACATTGTAGATATGTTTTTAAGAAATAAAGAAAGTGATAATATATATATATATATATAAATATTTATGCTCTAATAATCACATTTATTCATTCGATAGTGCCTTAAAAGTTTATCGAGCTCAAAGAGGTGCTAAAGTGTCGAAGCAGAAGTCTAATAACATTACATGGATCTCAATAAAGTGCCCTCGTCAAACAAATAACATCGACTGTGGGTACTACGTATTGAGATTCATGAAGGAGATTGTTGAGAAGAATAAAACTATTATCCCAGAAACGGTACGGTATTTGCATTATATGATTTTCATATATAAATTATCTATATATTTGATACTAACTTAATATAATATGTTCAATTTTTATATTGCAGTACTTTGCCAATTCCAGTCCATCATATTCTGAGGAAGATCTGATGGAATTAAAGGAAGAATGGTGTCAGTACGTGCTTGACATGAAAATTATTTGATTTTCTGGGAAATAGCTTGCTGCTGGGCAAGGGATCTGAATATTATATGGTAGCTAGTGCATATAATGTATATTCTGTTAGTTATTATATGTAAATGTCATAGGACACAATATAATGCATATAATGGATCTGTTAGTTATTATATAATGGATCTGAATGTAGGTAATTAGGTTGTAAATTAGGTTGTATATATGTATCTGAATGTAGTTACTTAGGTTGTAAATTACAGAGTTACATATATGTTAAAAAAGTTACAGAGTTCTGATTTATGTTCTATTGATTGTGTGAACTGATTGTCTATAATATGTTCTGTTCTACTGTAAAAAAAATGTCATAAAAAGCTAAAAAGCGCTTTTCATTTCAAATAATTAATTTACAGCGTTTAAAAAAAAACACACACACATTTTACAGCGCTTTTTTTTAAAAAGCGCTGTAAAATGTTGTTCTAAAGCGCTTTAATGGTGCACCTTTTACAGCGCTTTCGTAAGAAAGCGCTGTAAAATGTACAAGAAAAGCGCTGTAAAATGCAGACCCATAATATGAAATTATGGGTGGGCATTTTACAGCACTTTTTTGAGAAAGCGCTGTAATATGCACACCCATATATGAAATTATGGGTGGGCATTTTACAGCGCTTTTTTGAGAAAGCGCTGTAATATGCACACCATTATATGAGTTATGGGTGGGCATATTACAACGCTTTTGTGAGAAAGCGTTGTAATATGCCCAACCATAACTCATATAATGGTGGGCATATTACAGCGCTTGTTTGAGAAAGCGCTGTAATATGCACACCCATAACTCATATAATGGGGTGCATATTACAGCGCTTTTTGTGAAGAAGCGCTGTAAAATGTGCATAACAAGCGCGCGTTGTATTTACATGTTTTATAGCGCTTTTTTAAAAGCGCTGTTGTATCATTTACAGCGCTCGATTCCACAGCGCTTATTTTTTTGAAAAAGCGCTGTAAATGGCTTAAAAAAAGCGCTGTAAAATGTGTTTTTTCGCGTAGTGAATTATTGATTACACCTATATGTTAAAAGTGATTGGTAAAGTAAAATTTGATACGGACAATTTACAAATTTTTAATTGCAAAATAGAAAAATAAATTTTATTTACTATAAAATTATTTTAACATATATCGTAGTAATGGAAAAATAGAAAATTGGTAGCATGGCTTCGATTTAAGCTAAGGCCACGGAGGTTAAAATTTATAAAATGAAGTAAGTACAAACAAAACAACTTTAAATTACTTTGTAATTTATTTACAAATGATTAATAAAGATTCTTTTGTTGTGAGGTTTATTTACATTGCTAAAATATATTTTGGATTTAACTATTCCAGAATTCGAATTATTTATTTTTATTAATAAACATAAGAAAATCATGTTCATATTTTAGAAAGATGTCGCATACCCTTAAAAAGATGTCGTAGGTCAAATCGCTCTCCAACTTAGCAACATTTCAAGGGGATATTCTAGTTTGAAGGAGCAATATTCCAAGAAGAGAAAGTGCAGCTTTACAGAGGTATATGGTTGTTGATGAGAGGATGGCTTTCTTGAAGAACGAGCAATTTAATTAACATAAATTAAAAAGGAGGATCAATTTAATTATATCTTTTTCAAATTTGTTATGGATGATATTGTTTAGTTTTAATCATTGGCAATAATCAAATTGTCCTTTTTTTCAATGATATTACGTGTAGAACGCTCACAATTCACGTTATTAAAATAAAATATTTGGATGGTGGATCGCATAAGAATTAATTTAATTTGATTTATATTTAAAAAAAATTAAAATATATTTTTAATTTTTATAAGAACTAAATTAAGTATTTTTGTTATTCTTGGAGATAAAAAAAGGTACTCACTAAAAAATTAATGATGCAATATTCTGTTATATGAGAAAAATAAATTCAAGTGAATCACATGTATGAAAAAACAAATAATTGTATTAGTGTTATAGTTATGAAAGTCCTAACGAGAATTTTTCACCAAGAAAATTCTCACTTTTTAAAGTAATTTCTTTTTAATGTTTTGATTATGTATGTGTATCTTCTTTTTCAAAAAGTATACTGTTAAAGATTTATTTTTTTTAATTAAAAGCTGTTTTTATTATACTTTAAAAAAATATAAAATAGAGAAATACAAAATCACAATATATAATTTTAAATAAACAAAAGATGACTTGTGTTTTACTTAAAAGTATTAAAAAAAATTAATATTTATAATTTTCAATCTCTATTTTGGAATTAATGATGTTATGATGATTTCAAAATAACAAAATATATACATTGCATATGAGTCAAAAAACAATTTTATGATTGATATATCATTTTTAAAAAATCTTCATTAAGTTTTTGTTATAAATATTTTTTTATATAATTTAAAATATAAAAAAATTGAAATTGAATTAAATAGTACATAATAAAAAACTGAAATTATTGGATTTGAATTTTCTAATCAAAGGCAAGACCAAATTAGAAACAGTTTAATTATACATAAATGTATTTGAAATCATTTTTTTTGAAATTGTTTAACGTGGATATTAATATATGAAAATAAAAATTAATCATGAAAACTATTATTTTGAAATTATTTTAGATGATGGGTGGTGTATTTATTATATATTATTTGAAAGAAAAAGGATCATACCTTCCATCTATATATTGAACTGAAAAATGTGTATGATCTTCTAATGATACTTATTTATTTAGTTATATTTATTGTATTCGAAATAAGATATTTGTTTTTGAAATTTGAATTGAATTATTTAAAGTGATCACAATTTGCAAATATGAAAGAAAAAAAAAAAGACCATTGTTAGTGTAACTGTGTAAATAAAAATCCTTGATTTAACAATCTAATTTCATAATTTTCATTATTAAATAACTATTTAATTATCAATTTATATTAATAGTCAGTGTAAACATGATATTTACATTGACAATACAAGATCATTAAAATCAAATCAAATTATAGTTTTTTTTCTTAAGAAAAAGTTAAAATGATTTTTATTAATCATTATAGGTGGAAATTAAATGAATTTGTTGGAAATGATGAAACATAATTGACATTGATGATGGCTTTAATTTGTGAATTGAAAAATGAGAAGTCCCACATTGGAGGGAACACACTCATTTATGACCTAGGAGTTAGTTTCACAATTGGGTTGGGCCCCAAGGGGCACCGCAATTTTGTGAAGGAGGAAGAACGCAAGCAAACGGACCACCACACGCGCGCGCGCGCCGCCGCCCGTCCGACCGGCTCGGCTCGGTCTGAGTTGTGGTGTATTAAAGTTTTTTTAACATATGGAAATTAATTATTTATTTAATTAATTAATTGCTTGCGATATGTCACATATTACGAAACTGCCATCCACAAGGTCAAAGTCAAAGTTCTGATTCATTCAAACCCTAAACAGACTAGTCTCTTGTGCTTTGCTCAGTCAAAACCCTAATTTGACTTAGCTTCAGATGTTTGCCACGTCAAAACCCTAATTTGACTCAGATTTAGATGTTTGCGATATGTCACATATTACGAAACTGCCATCCACAAGGTCAAAGTCAAAGTTCTGATTCATTCAAACCCTAAACAGACTAGTCTCTTGTGCTTTGCTCAGTCAAAACCCTAATTTGACTTAGCTTCAGATGTTTGCCACGTCAAAACCCTAATTTGACTCAGATTTAGATGTTTGCGATATGTCACATATTACGAAACTGCCATCCACAAGGTCAAAGTCAAAGTTCTGATTCATTCAAACCCTAAACAGACTAGTCTCTTGTGCTTTGCTCAGTCAAAACCCTAATTTGACTTAGCTTCAGATGTTTGCCACGTCAAAACCCTAAAGCTGAGTCTTTCCCACGTTTTTGACTTTTGCCCGGTCAAGGAAAAGCTCTCCATATCTGAGGCTTTTCTCACTTCTCCCCCTTATATTCTTCTTCTTCTTCTTATTTTCTTGAGTAGCCTTCGTGCTATATTTGAGTGTCAGTCAATCGACTGGCATACTGAGGGTGTAATTCTAGAACGGTTTTCTACAGTGCAGTAGAACTCCGATACAGAGTATCTGGGTTGTTTTATCCTGGGGACTTCGTGGTTGATAGTCTGCCTTGCACAATTTTGGGCAGTGCCTCGAAACGTCTTAAAGAGAGCGACCTAGTCCGCGACTCAACCCAGTAATATTTTCGGTGGCATAATTGTTTATAAAGGTTTTCGAATTTCAAAAACAACAATTTTAAGACGATTTCGAACTGCCATGTCTACCGACGAAATTACTGGGTCAGCTTCATCTGCTACTGACTACAACAAACCATTTCGGTTTGAGGGAAGTCACTTCAAACGATGGCAACAAAAGATGCTGTTTTTTCTAACCACGAAAAAGCTTGCCAACGTTTTGAAGGATGATATTCCGGTTGTACCAGAAAAAGGTGAACAAGCTGAAAAGGATAAAATAGCTGCTGAATTAACCCAATGGGAAAATAATGATTACTTATGTAAGAATTATATTCTTAATGGACTTGCTGATGATCTGTATGACTACTACAGCTCCAACAGCAATACTGCTAAATAGGTTTGGGATGCTTTAAAGAAGAAGTACGATACGGAGGAAGCTGGAGCCAAGAAGTATGCGGTAAGCCGCTACCTCAAATATCAGATGACAGATGACAGATCAGTGGAAGCTCAGTCTCATGAAATCC
>NC_021162.2:39291480-39297406 GCF_000331145.2 Cicer arietinum | reverse complement strand
CAATTTTGTGAAGGAGGGAGAACGCAAGCAAACGGACCACCACACGCGCACGCCGCCGCCGCCCGTCCGGCCGGCTCGGTCCGGGCCGTTCCGGGTTGTGGTGGATTAAAGTTTTTTTAACAGATGGAAATTAATTATTTATTTAATTAATTAATTGCTTGCGATATTTCACATATTACGAAACTGCCATCCACAAGGTCAAAGTCAAAGTTCTGATTCATTCAAACCCTAAACAGACTAGTCTCTTGTGCTTTGCTCAGTCAAAACCCTAATTTGACTTAGCTTCAGATGTTTGCCACGTCAAAACCCTAATTTGACTCAGATTTAGATGTTTGCGATATGTCACATATTACGAAACTGCCATCCACAAGGTCAAAGTCAATATCTGAGGCTTTTCTCACTTCTCCCCCTTATATTCTTCTTCTTCTTCTTATTTTCTTGAGTAGCCTTCGTGCTATATTTGAGTAGCCTCCGTGCTATATTTGAGTAGCCTTCGTGCTATATTTGAGTAGCCTCCGTGCTATATTTGAGTAGCCTTCGTGCTATATTTGAGTAGCCTCCGTGCTATATTCTTCTTCTTCTTCTCATTTTCTTGAGTAGCCTCCGTGCTATATTTGAGTAGCCTCCGTGCTATATTTGAGTGTCAGTCTATCGACTGGCATACAGAGGGTGTAATTCTAGAACGGTTTTCTACAGTGCAGTAGAACTCCGATACAGTGAATTTGGACTGTTTTATCCTGGGGACTTCGTGGTTGATAGTCTGCCTTGCACAATTTTGGGCAGTGCCTCGAAACGTCTTAAAGAGAGCGACCTAGTCCGCGACTCAACCCAGTAATATTTTCGGTGGCATAATTGTTTTTAAAGGTTTTCGAATTTCAAAAACAACAGAATTAAATAAGAGAAAATTAAATTAGCAACTATATAATTAATTAATATATTTCTATATAAATTATTTTTAGTATATAATCCGTGTAAAACACAGACAATGAAGTAGCCATTTTAAATTACTTTTTTTGTAACAACCGTAATTGATTGAGTAAAAAAATAACCATAATTGATCGGGGTTTAAATAATATACACCATTAGTGTTAAATATTTTTATTCTACTATATTCAAATGTTAAATTTCATACTTAACCAAGTTGTCATTTTTTTTATCAAATAATAAATGCAAATAAAAAAGGAATATTGATAAAATTAAACTATAAACTAACTAACAGTTGATAACTCAAAAGTTAGCTAATAACTAATAATTGATAATATAAACTAACTAACAGTTGATAACTCAAAAGTTAGCTAATAACTATTAATTGATAATTTATAACTGAAAAATTAATAAATTAAAATCAAAATATTTGATAAATTTAACTTTTATAAATATAAAATGACAAAAAGACATAATTATTTAATTTTAATCAATTAATTTTTTAACTATAAATAAAAAATTATCAACTAACTTTTTAGTTATTACTTAATTTTTCAACTATCGGTAAACGTATAACTTACTTTTACGTACCAAACACATCCTTAATTAATTGATTGCTCGCTTATCACATGTAGTATATATCTATGATCTATGATCTCTATTATCTCATAGATAATATGTTTCATAAACAATAATGATGTAATGAGCCTCTTGTTATTTTCACACTTTGTAACCATTTTGACCGCCACGAAGGTTTGTGACCACCTTATTTGTGGCTGTCTAAAGCCGCCACAAATACCTACTTTGTGGTTTTTTTTTCCCCCTTTATGGCTGTTCTTGTTGTGGTAGAAGAAATATGTCACCCATATGTAGCTGATATGAGTGCTCTCTTAACAGAATAAAAACACTTTAGCTACGTGCAAAAGTTTTTCTTCATATAACTTTTACATGCTGTTTGATCTTCATGTATAGGAGACACACAAAACACAATAAAATACTTTCTCAAATAATAGTTTGAAAAAGGTTAGGAAGTATAACCCACAAAAGATATGAAGTATCCCGTAGGAATATGCATGTAAAAATAATTTATAATCATTTACGATACATAAAAATGCAATTCAATTATTTTCCGCGTATCAACTTCCTTTTTATTTTTTGTTTGCACCAATTGAATTGATTTATTTTATGATAAACTATTTAAATTAATTTTTATTTTCAATATTTATTTTTTATTAAATTTTATAAAAATAATGGTTAGATTATTTTATTTGATTCATAAGATGAAAAGAGTCCAAGTTTTTTTCTTCGAAATATTATTGATTAGAAAAATCAACCAATAAGTTAAATAGTTATCATCATATATGAGTAATAATCGATCAAAAAACTAATAATACTGAATTGATTGTTTTCATACCACCATATGATGTAGATGAAAAAAGAACTAACAATTTAAAATCTGACGAGATGTTAACATTGGGCCCAAAAAAATTAAGGGGATCATTGTTTGGACTACCATTTCTAGAATACATCTAATTTGTAGTGCATTAATGATAATATTGTACATTTATATTTTAAAATGTCAATAATGTTATTATTTTTTTACAAAAATTTATCAAAATTTTCAAACAAAATTCATAAAATTAATTATCATCTTTAATATAATACAAATTTTATCAAATGCATAATTCAAATATTCAAATAAATTTATATTTTCATCTAAAACAACATCAATTTCAATTCGAAGAACCAATGTCCAAAAGGAAACATCAAATTCAATAGGAAGAATCAATGTCCAAAAGGAATGATTTCAATTCAAAGGACAAAGAAAGATAGGCAATTTTTTTAACAATCTTATATCTACACACAATCCCGATTATCACGTAAGTTTTATCTTGTAAGCTATCAATTAAAAATGATCTAAGTTACATTATAATATTTTCAAACTATAGAATAGTTATACAAATCTTTTGTATTTATAGGTTGCACTAGTAGCATTATCCAATTATTTTTAATATTACGAGTGGAATTCATAGCGTTTATAATGGAAAAGTTAAGGATCAATCAAGTTCTTCTATTATGTGGGTTCGAAATAGACCTAAAAATGATGATAATTTGATCGGCATTGGATGGACGGTGAGTTTCATTTTAATTACTTTAATATTTTCATAGGATCATTTAACACTCTGGTGTCAAATTTAATATTATGATACATATGTTAATTCTTAACTACATATTTCTATTATAAAATCCACTCTTAGATTGAAAATTACAATCTCATAGATCATATTTCAAAGTATTGACATTAAGATAAAATCATTTTATATATCAAACGAGATACGTCCAAATAAACTTGTTAATTGAAAGTTCATTTGACCCCAATTTTGAAGTATGTCAATTACATATCACATAATTTCATATTAAGATAATTCTTTTAGCATGATAAAGAATGATCAGAAATGTAATAATATTAAGGTTGTTACTGCATGCATTGCCATGGGATCATAGCCCACTTATAAATACTTTTCACACAACACAAATAATCATTTGTATATAATTTATCAATTTATCATCGTTGTTAGGTGGCTCCACAATTATGCAACCGATGATGCAACTCATTTCTATTTAGTATGGACAGTAGGAACTTCTTTTTATTTCTTACTACAATTTAGCCTTGTTAATCTTTTCGGTAAATAAATTATTGGCTTGGAATAATATTTTCACTTTTTGTCGAGCTTAATTTTGTTTTAAAGCTAACTATAACAACAAAAATTTTATTTCTTCAATGTTCAATATGTTAAAAAATGATGGAAAGATAATTTTAAGAAGACCAGATGGTTTAATTTATTATGTTCGAGTTTTATTCAAATAAGTAAAGAAAAGTAATTTGGTGAGATTTTTCATAATCATGTCTATTTTTACTTTAAATTTTCTATGAAAATGTGTTACTTTTTAATAAAGATCCATAAGTATTTTTTAAATAACAAGTGAAATTGTACTTGTTTACTTAATTTTATTTTTATGTATGGATTAAATATGATTCTGTCAAACAATAATTGGAATGTCAAATTTTGAATAATTTAAATATATTTGATATATGAAATTAGTCAATATAGTTGAATTATTGTTATTATTATTATTATTTATTATTATTATTATTATTTATTATTATTATTATTATTATTTATTATTATTATTATTATTATTATTATTATTATTATTATTATTATTATTACTACTACTATTATTATTAATAATAATAAATAAATTATTAACATTTTATTTAATAACTATAGAAATTTTCTTTGACAGAATTAATGGCATTTTCAAATTTATTTTATTTATATTTTTCAAAAAATATTTGTACCACTCTAATCACTTATGTTAACAATATGTTCATTACTTATTTCATGATTTCTCAATTTATAACTAATATTTCTTATATGAACGATGTGTTCACTTTTGGCCTAATGATTTTTTAATTTGTTACTAATATTTCTCTCATCCATGTCACTTTCGTTAACCAATTTAGTTGTATTAAAAAGAGTATTAAATAATTTAGAACAAAAACAAAATATTTTATTTAATTTATATAAGATTTTATCGATTTTAATTTTAATAATATTAAAATGTGAGAGATTTTTCTTATATAAAAAAAAGTTTGAGGTCTTTTTATAAAAAAAGAAACTTTATTTTATGGTGAAGCTTTTACTTTAGTGGCATTATCCTTGGCTCGTTGCTCGAAAAAACTCGCCTATTTCAAAATATATACATCTGCAAAAGGATACTGTATTTTTTATTATTTAATTAAGTTATAATTAATTAATTTCAGGTTTAAATGATTTTATAATATGAATATTAATTTTAAATGACTTTAAAGGCCCTCAACAAATAAAATAATTTTGAAAGGAGACAGTTATGGATTATTTTCAAATTTTTCCTATGGAAAGTAAATAATTGAAGAGAATTTAGTGGACATAATCGGCATTGACAAAAAATAAATAATAGGTTAAATTACATCTGCGGTCCTTTAACTTAATTTCAGGTAACATGTTAGTTTTTTTATTTTTTTTTCCGAGTTGGTCCTTTATTTTAATTTTAAATGACAATTTGATGTTTTATGTTTTAAAATGTCAACAATGTTGTCCTTTTTTTTTACAAAAATTTAAAAAAATCATCAAATTTTTCAAACAAAACCCATAAAATTCATTATCATCTTCAATAAAATACAAATTTAATCAAATTCATAACTTAAATCTTGAAATAAACTCATATTTTCATTCTTTGTTTGATGTTGTTGGAGATGAAAATACGAGTGTATTTGAATATTTGTGTTATGGATTTGATAAAATTTGCATTATATTGAAGATGATTATTAATTTTATGGGTTTTGGTTGAAAATTTTGATGATTTTTTTGAATTTTTGTATATCAAATTGTCACTTAAAATTAAAATAAATGACCAACTCGGAAAAAAAAAAAAAGATAAAGGACTAAAACGTTAACTGAAATTAAGTTAAGGGACCACTGATGTAATTTAGCCTAAATAATAATAATTTAACTAATATATGAATTTCTAATATTTAATAACTTACTATTTGTTCTTTCAAGAATAGTTAACTATTAAATATTGGAAGAGACTCAAAACTATTTATTTTTTAACATTTAGAAAATGAAATTGATTAGAAATTGTACCTAAAAAAACTAATATATGACTAGATAGACGGCTTCCACCTTTTTCTCTTAAAAAAAGTGAATTAAATAAATTGTACCTAAAAAATGAATTACAAAACCGTTATTTATGATAAGGTGGTAAACATTATTATATTATAACAGTTTATAATATATTTTTGAAACTAATATTGATCTAAATATCATTCATAAAGAAAAAAAAAATTATTTCAAATTACAGTCGATTAAAAAATTTCACTTCAATTTATTTTTAATTCTTTCAAAATTCAAATTTTCTAAATGTACAATTTATCATATATATATATATATATATA
>NC_021162.2:39249581-39291339 GCF_000331145.2 Cicer arietinum | reverse complement strand
GAATCAAGAATTTTAATTTTATTAAACCAACATTTTTATTGTTTATCAAAATAAAAAACTACTCTTCAATCATCATTTTTTGTTAATAAAAATAAATCTGAAAAAAATTGTATTTTTAAAATATCCCTTGAAAAATAATTTTCAAAATAAATATAAAACTTGTAAAAATTGAATTTTGAATATCATAAATTCATAATTCAAACTAAGCCACACCTACGGTTTTATTACAATAAATAAATTAATAAATTATTAATAAAATTGTTTATAATAGTTAATTCTAAATTAATAATGCTTAAATGAAAAAAATTAAGTTATTAGATTATATATACTCGAAATAACATTTTCAATAGTTAAATTACAATGATTGAAATTTGTGAAATTTGGGCCAATAAAATATTACAATAATAAGGATTGAAATTTAGAAGTTACAATAATATTATAATAAACAATAAAAATACATGTTTAATAAAAATAAAATTCTTAAGTCAAAAAATATAAAAATAATATCTTTATTAAGGAGTTTTTAATTCGAGTTATTACGAAAATAGAAAGCCTAAATTTAGAGATATTACAGCATATAGTATCAAAGAGTTATTAGGCGAAGATACAATCATATAACATCTTTAGTTAGTAATTTAATCTTATGCATTAATTAAATTCAATTATTATTATTAATAGTTCTCATTTCTCACAATAAGTACCAGTTCTCACTTAATAGACTCCCTATATATATATATAAAGAAAATGGTATTTTAATACTTTCTCAAAAGAAATAACAGGTGATTATAGAGAAAAATATTATGTGTATCTTAAAGAAATCAAATTAAATATTTATTTCTTTAACTGGTTTGAAAATTATTGTTTAGAAAATAATATAAAAAACTCTTTTATTAGAAATAATCACATAAATGTTAATACTAAAATAAGTAATAAATGAAAGACCGTAGATGATAAAATAATAGAATCTATACATCCTCCATTAGAAGCAATAAAAATAGAAAAGAATGGAATTATATTCGAAGTTTCACCCTTTAAAATAATTAAGCGTCCAAATCATGAAAATCAAGAAATAGGAAGAGTCCAAACTCAATTAAACTTTAGTAATCAAATATTACATACTATGACTGAACAATTAGATAGAGTAGAATTACAAGTGAGTAAAAATTACCCCAGTACGTCTAGTGAAATTAATTCATATAAAGATTACAAACTAGATCCAAAAAGACCTATTTATAAATTAATAAATGTACCTGAAAAAGAATTAAAAGAAGCAAAATTAAAAAATAACTCAAATGAATTAATAGAACAATTAAAAAGGTTGACAATCACAAATAATTCTCAAGTCAATGTATTATCACAAGACCCCAATGAGTTAAAAATTAAAAATATGAAAAATACTGGTTACCTAGGTAAAACTAGAAATTATTATCCTAGACCTAGCTAACCTGATTTACAATTTGAAGAAAGCTACTACATGACCTCCGCAGCCTATAGTGGAGATTCTATTATTGAACGGAACATAGATGGACATAGTGAACAAAACATATTAAATATTATTCAGGCTATGACTATAGCAGCCACTACCTTTAAAACATTATGAAAAAATACTGATAAAAAGGCAGCATTATTATTAATCACTGGATTCACTGGTCAATTAAAAGGATGTTGGGATAATATAGTTATTGAAGAAGAAAAAACTATGATATTAACAACAGTTAAAGTAGATAATAATGGAATACCAATAAAAGAAGACTCAGTAAATACCCTATTATATGCTATCACGAAAGCCTTTGTTGGAGACCCATTACAATTACAAGAAAGGGTTGCTGAACAATTAGTCAATCTTCATTGCCCTTCCATGTCTGATTATAGATGGTATAAAGATATGTTTATGTCAAAATTATATGAGACCAGATGGAAATGAGGATTATTGGAAAGAGAGATTTTTAGCAGGATTACCTAAATTATTTAGTGAGAAAGTTAAAATGAATATTAAATCAAAATTTAATGGAGTAATTTCTTATGGAACATTAACCTTAGGACAAATATCAAATTACGTAGTAGAAACTGTAATAGGAATATGCACAGTTTTAAAATACAGAATAAAATTATATCAGAAGTAGTGCAAAGTAGAAAAAAAATTAGGATCATTTTGTGAATAATTTGGAATAGAGACAATTAAAGCTCCTAGTAAAAATATAAATAAAAGATATCCAAAACAAACATTTAGACATTATAAGAAAAAGAAAAATTATAATTACACCCCAAAAATACCAATAAAGAAAACACAGAAAATTAAAAGAACTAATAAAAAAGTCTTTAATAAACAACAAATGAAATGTTTTAAATGTGGAGGACTATGACATTATGCAAAAAATTGTAGAGTAAAACAAAAAAATTAATGAAATTAGTAAATTAGAAATACAAAAAGAATTAAAGAAAAGTCTTATTAATATCTTAGATGAAATTATGTTGATTAATGAATCCTCTGGTTCTTCGGAAGAATCATCTTATGAAGAAGAATATGTTAATAATATATCAGAAAAATCAGAATCAGAAGAAAGTTCAAAAGAAAATTATTGTTTAGGTCTAGAATTATGTAATTGTAATGATTGTGTTAAGGGAATTAATATGATTACTACATATCAAACTAGTACTCTTATAGAAATATTAAGAAAAATGCTTGATTCAGATCAAACGAAAGAATTTATGATTCAGATACAAGGAATTATAAAAAAAAGAACAAATAGAAAAGGAAATAGTTCATAAAGTAGAATTTAAAGAAATAATGAATAGATTTAAACCCACTATTATCCAACCAATTACTATTAAAGACTTACAGGAAATTCAATTATTAAAACAAAAGGATTTAGAGTTAGATGTTAAGTATTTAGAATTAAAAGGAAAAAATATATTAGAACAACAACATAAGTTAGAAAAAAGTAGTAATAATAATGATATAAAAGAAAAAGAACCTCATTTATTTTTGTTAAATAAATTAATTGTACACAAATGGTACTGTCCAATAACTATAATTATTAAAAATAAAAAAAAATTGAGTTTATTGCATTATTTGATTCTGGTGCAGACTTTAATTGTATCCAAGAAGGATTAATACCCACTAAATATTACGAAAAAACCCTAGAACGATTAACTAGAGCCAATGTTTCTAGATTAGGTGTTACTTATAAATTACCTGATGCAAAGGTATGTAAAAATGGAATTTGTTATCATACTTCATTTTTATTAGTAAAAGATATAAGAGAAAGTGTAATTATAGGAAACCCCTTTTTTAGCATTAATATACCCATTCACTGTATCACATGAATGTCTTACTACAAAAGCATTAGGAAAAACAATAAAATTTGAATTTGTACAAAAACCTAAAATTAAAGAATTAAGTATGTTACAAGAAGCATCAACATCAAGTCTTAGTTAAATTAGTTTAATTTCTCAAAATAAGAAACAAATAGGAATGATAAACAAAGAGATTCATTATAAAAGAATAGAAGAACAATTACAAAATAAAATTATACAAGAAAAAATAAAAGAATTACAAGATAAATTTGAAAAAGAAAATTGTGCAGATCACCCCAATGCTTTCTGGACAAGAAAGAAGCATGTAGTCTCACTTCGTTATGAACCCAATTTTAATGAGAGAAACATTCCCACTAAGGCAAGACCAATACAAATGAATCAACAATACCTAGATTATTGTAAAAAGGAAATACAAGAATACTTACATAAATGATTAATAAGACCTAGTAAGTCTCTTTGCAGTTGTGCATGGTTCTATGTAATGAACTCAACAAAATTAGAAAGAGGAGCACCCAGATTAGTTATTAATTATAAAAAATTAACTAAAGTATTACAATGGATTAGATATCCAATACCCAATAAAAAAGATTTAGTAAGTAGATTACACAGTTCATCTATATTCTCTAAATTGACATGAAATCGGGATATTACCAAATACAAATAAAAGAAAAGGATAAATATAAAACAACCTTTATAGTACCCTTTGGACATTACGAATGGAATGTTATGCCCTTCGGATTAAAGAATACACCTATTGAATTCCAAAATGTTAAGAATGACATTTTTAATAATTACCAACATTTTACTATTGTATACTTAGATGACGTATTAGTATTTTCAAAACGTAGTAATCAACACTTTGAACATCTAAAAATATTCTTAAATATTATTAAAGAGAATGGATTAGTGGTGTCAGCCAAGAAAATGAAATTATTTCAGGATAATATTATATTTTTAGGATTCAACATTTATCAAGGAACATTAACACCAATTAGTAGGTCAATAGAATTTGGAGAAAAATTTCCTAATGAATTAAAAGACAAAACTCAATTACAAAGATTCTTAGGATGTGTAAATTATGTAGGATACTTTATTCCCAACCTTAGGATTATATGTTCACTTTTATTTAAAAGATTAAGAAAAAATCCACCCAAATGGGATGAGACTATGACCGATAGTGTCAAAACCTTAAACCAAATAATAAAAAAATTACCTTGCTTAGGGATTCCATACCCTCAAGCCCTATTAATAGTAGAGACTGACTCATCAGAGTTAGGGTATGGAGGATTGTTAAAACAAAAGTTACTAGGAAACCAAAAAGAGAAAGTAGTGAGATATTACTCTAGAATATGGAACACAACCCAATTAAAATATAGTACTGTTAAAAAAGAGATTTTGGCAATTGTTTTATGCATTACAAAATTTCAAGATGACTTATTTTCGAAGAATTTTTTATTAAAAACTAATTGTAAAGCAGCAAACAATGTTTTGCAAAAGGATGTTAAAAACCTGGTTTCTAAACATATTTTTGCCAGATGACAATCTTTACTTTCTTGTTTTGATTTCGAAATAGAACATATTAAAGGAGAGAAAAACTCATTACCATATTTTTTTACAAGAGAATTTTTACAGGGAAAGCACAAGGAGTCATAAAGATAAGTATGGACCCACAATTAAAGAAGAAAAAATTACAAAAACACCCACTATGAAACTAGTATTACAAACTCCCTCTTCTTCCTCCCAATTACAAAACCAATACAGGTTTACTCCATTAACCCCATTAGCATTACCATCCTTTTACTCGACAACTTCCATACAACCAAAAACAATAAGTCCCACAATCCAATCCCAATTAATCTCACCATTACAATTTGCCTTAAACACACCGTCCCAATTAAATACCCCAACACAAAACTAGAAAAATTACCCTATTACACACCCCTAGTAACTTAAATTGTCACTTTGTAGAAAAGGATTACACGAAAATACTTTTTCTTGTGGAACCTAGATATTCATTAAGCAAATCATTACTTCATATTGTTTCTCATTATTACCCTCACGGATTTCATTATCTACTAGCCACCCCAGAGAAAACAAGAGTATTATATAAGTTTGTTTTATTTGATAGTGATTCAATAGAAATAACTCATGCACATGACAAAAGTGATAAACAAAAAATTATTTTTTCAAAATTTAAAATATTAAAGGTATTATAACCAACAAATTAGAAAGATCACCCTTCAGCATTAAAAACAATTTCCAGAAGATTTACTCCTCAAGAATATTCTTATTATGATTATATGGAAGCATGGACAAACATGCTATTACAAGAACCTTTTGAAAACTCCTGGTTCATTTGGTTTAAAAAAGACATTTCGTTACAATTCCTATTATGATTTATTAAATGGTTCAATGAATGGGGACCTGAGCCAGAAATTTACCCAGAATTTGCTGGATCAACATTCCAGGAATTTATTAAAGAAACTAATTTTCCGGATCATATGAAGATATTAATGTTTCATGCAAGCTTTGGTATTTCATGGATTGCTTCGTGAACATATAAAAAAGAATTATCAATTCCATATTCTAATATTAACTGGGTGTTCAGAGTTATTAAAATTAAATTGTGGAACAAATTTAATCTAAAATTATTAAAAGACTCTACACTGTTAGAATGGTTTAGAAGAAATCCTAAATTTCTTATTTAGCCAAAAGAGAACATTAAAGAAGGACAATTGTTGGCTGAAAAATCCAAGATTATGGCAGAATTATCATCATTTTCTAATAAAAAGGAATTTTTGAAGAAATTACAAGCGACCATATCTGAGTCCGAAAATTATAATAATGACGACTCTGAAGGATCATCCGAAAGCTTAACTCAGCATAATGAAGATGATTGTTATGGAATAGAAGACATTTAAATTATTGGAAAAACAAAATGTGATATTAAAGGCAGCTGAATTATTAAGAAGGCATGATGAATTGGAATTATTGAAAATAAAAAATGATATTAAAGGCATCTCAATTATTAAGGAGACAAGATATGACAACACCTTGTTATCATTAAAGATTCCTCGACAAAGCATGATGGTCACTTTAGACCAAAGTAATGAATGGTTGATTACTTTAGACTTTGGCAGTGTATTATTAGCTTTTAATATTTGCTTTATTGAAAGTTGTCTGAATAATTTAGGGGCATTATTGTAATCCGAGACCCTTCCTTCCATTATAAAAGGAAGTGGTCCTTCATTATGTAAGGCATTCGGAAACAATTTTGAAAAGTTTGTCAATCGTTTCCTTGCAATTCCCTCATTCTCTGAAAGAAATAATTGTAAGTTTTAATCATGAACAAATTTATGAACTTTGCTTACTTTCAATTAGTTTTTCAAACTGTTTTCTTATTAACAACTAAATTAGATATATTTCTTGACGATTCACCATTATTTTCACATAACTCTTTATGGATTATGTTTTGCTTTATTGAATTATGGAATACTTATGTTTATCATGGTTTTACATCATCTTCAATATGGTATCAGAGCCTCGAAGAGGACTCTAAGGAATTAAATTATATTTCTTATAT
The DNA here is from genome assembly GCF_000331145.2 of Cicer arietinum. Lineage (NCBI taxonomy): Eukaryota > Viridiplantae > Streptophyta > Magnoliopsida > Fabales > Fabaceae > Cicer > Cicer arietinum. The sequence continues at coordinate 39,284,438 of NC_021162.2, read as the reverse complement.
TTTAAACTTACATTTTTAAAAATCTTAATCATCAAAACGTTGGTCAGATGTGGTTGATTCTGTTGGTAAGCTGTAAAGCCCAAGAGAGAGGTAGGTGTTTCCAGAATAGGTATATCAGTGGTCCCGTGAGAAGTGAAAGATTTTGAAACCCTAAGTTTAAACTATAGAAATATGGCCCAATTCCTTAGAACGTTAAGCGAACTAGGATCCAGAAGAAGAGATAAAACCATGATACCTTCAGTAACTATATTATCTACTTTAATTGCTGTTAATCACTTGTTATTTCTTTTGAGAAAGTATCAAAATACCATTTTCTTTTATGTGTATTATAATCTGCTTCGAAATATTTTCTTACTTTGTCTATTTCAAATTCTTCTTCTAATTCAATTACTCCTAATACCTGAGATGTTGTTGGTGACATCTCTGGTGACTCTGAACCTTGGCAATCTGGGCAAGACTCATATAATGGTTGAGGTATTGAGGGTATGAAATCCACTCCTGTTAAGTTAATGTTAATGGTAGAAGTTGAATCTACTGATTTTCTAGAACTTGTTTCAGATAAATATTTTAATGATTTATCAGTTCTAAAAGACTGACTTCGATTCATTCTAATTCTTATACTACCATCCTCTTCTAAAATAAATTGTGCAGGTTTTCTAGACTCTATTCTAGGTGTTGGCATAATTTCTTTTAATACCCATTCTTCTGTAGTTTAGCAATAATATTAGAAACCTTTAGTTTTTTAGGGGTTGTAATATTAGAACGTTTTAGATTTGCTTCAATAATTACAGTTTCATTTCTAGGTGTACTTCTTAATGCTTTAAAATTATAATTTATATTTGAAACTTTATGTTTAATTTTGTAACATATAGCGATATTAGCTACTCCTTCGTAAAATAAATCATCCATACATTGAATATTAATAACTAAAGACCTTTTAGTAAAACTGTTTTGTAAGTTCATAGAGTAATTTGGATAACAATTAAAATAAACAGGGCCATCAATTAAATTTGATTCTAATATAGCAGTAATGGATTCATTAAATTAATTCTATTATCACGTAACAAGAAATCCTTTAATGGTTTCAAGAAATCCTTTTAGTGGTTTAACAACAACTTGTATTAATCCTAAGTGAATATAATGAAATTCTTGTTTGATATGATCGTCAATTATTTCTTCATTTTATAAATTAATAGTTTCATGATGTTCAACTATTGATTTGGAAGATTCTAATGTACGACTAATTTCTCGAGATCTAAATTTGTCAAACGTACTAGTTTTATATATTTCTTTACATTTAATGTCAGACATATTCCAATTTTGTAATTTATTTTCTATTTCTGCTATTTGTAATTCTTTATTTTGATAATTGTCTTGGTCATTTCTATTTTCTAATTCTTCTATAGATAATGAGGTAGAAGGTATCATGGTTTTATCTCTTCTTCTGGTCCTACTACGCTTAAGGTTATAAGGAATTGGGAGATATTTCTATAGTTTAAACTTAAGGTTTCAAAATCTTTCTCTTCTCACAGAAACACTAATATACCTATTATGGGAACACCTACCTCTCTCTAGGGCTTTACGGCTTACCAACAGAAACAACCACATCTGACCAACGTTTTGATGATTAAAATTTTTAAAAACGTAAGTTGAAAATATAAGAAATATAATTTAATTCATCAGAGTCCTCTTACAAGGCTCTGATGCCATGTTGAAGATGATGTAAAACCATGATGAACATAAGTTTTCCATAATTCAATAAAGCAAAACATAATCCATAAAGAGTTATGTGACAATAATGGTGAATCGTCAAGAAATATATCTAATTCAGTTGGTAATAAGAAAACAGTTTGAAAAACTAATTGAAAGTAAGAAAAGTTCATAAATTTGTTCATGATTAAAACTTACAATTATTTCTTTCAGAGAATAAGGGAATTGCAAGGAAACGATTGACAAACTTTTCAATATTTTTTCCGAATGCCTTACATAATGAAGGACCACTTCCTTTTATAATGGAAGGAAGGGTCTCAGATTTCAATAATGCCCCTAAATCATTCAGACAACTCTCAATAAAGCAAACTGTAAAAGCTAATAATACATTGCCAAAGTCAAAAGTAATCAATCATTCATTACTTTGGTCTAAAGTGGCCATCATGCTTTGTCGAGGAGTCTTTAATTATAACAAAGTGTTGTCATATCTTGTCTCCTTAAAAATTCAGATGCCTTTAATGTCATTTTGGATTTTCAATAATTCCAATTCATCGTGCCTCCTTAATAATTCAGCTGCCTTTAATGTCACATTTTGTTTTTCGATAATTTAAATGCCTTCTATTCCGTAACAATCATCTTCATTATGCTGAGTAAAGCTTTGAGATGATCCTTCAGAGTCGTCATTATTATTATTGTCAGACTCAGATATTGTCTCTTGTAATTTCTTCAGAAATTCCTTTTTATTAGAAGATGATGATAATTCTACAATAATCTTGGATTTTTCAGCCAAGAATTGTCCTTCTTTAATGTTCTCTTTTGGCTTAATAAGAAATTTAGGATTTCTTCTAAACCATTCTAAGAGTCTAGAGTCTTTTAATAATTCTGGATTAAATTTGTTTCACCATTTAATTTTAATAACTCTGAATACCCAGTTAATATTAGAATCAGGAATTGATAATTCTTTTTTATATGTCGACGAAGTAATCCATGAAATACCAAAGCTTGCATGAAACATTAATATCTTCATATCATCTGGAAAATTAGTTTCTTTAATAAATTCCCAGAATGGATCCAACAAATTATGGGTAAATTTATGGCTCAGGTCCCCATTCATTGAACCATTTAATAAACCATAATGGGAATTGTAACAAAATGTCTTTTTTAAACCAAATGAACCAGGTGTGTTCAAAAGGTTCTTCTAATAGCATGTTCGTCCATGCTTCCATATAATCATAATAAGAATATTCCTGAGGAGTAAATCTTCTGTAATTTTTTTTTAATGTTGAAGGGTGATCTTTCCAATCTGTTGGTGATACACTACAAGAATTTTTGAAGTTTGCGACACTTGGCATGCAACAGTTCTGAAATAACCGCCCTCACCACCACATTGCGACGGTTCCTGGGGCAGTTTTCGTCAACCGTTGCCACCATATAAAGCACACGAGTGGCGTTTTTCACCCTCACCCCAGTTTGCGACGGTTCCTGGGGCGGTTTTAATCAACCGCCGTCATCGTTTAAAGCATAAACCTCTCTCGTGTTTCATTTTCCAGATTTTGTAATTTCATTTCACTCCCACGTGTATTCCTTTCTTATCCCTACGCACATCCTTTCTCAACCCTAAATTTTTTGAAAACCCCCAAATCTCTCAACCTCAGTCAACCTTAAAACTTCTGAAGGACACAAAATCGAAGAGAAACGATATCGAAGAAAAACGAAATCTACTCTGTAAAAGAAGGTGATTTATCATCTTGGAAACAAAATCAACTCTTGCAAAGGTAATCGCTCAATCTATCAATTTCTCAAATTGCTAAAAGTGAAAAACGAAACTTGATAACTTTCTCAGTCTTCATAAACAATTACACCTTTTGCTAAAGGGGGTGATGAAATGCATCTTGGGGGTTATATACAATAAGTTTAGCTTTGTGAGTGTGCTAGTTCTTATGCTAATCCTAAGTTATTTGGCTCTTCTCTACCACCATTCTTTCTGCTTTTTAATTTCTGCACCAACAATCCATGTTATTGTGCTTAATATTATGTTTGAATATTAGTAGCAATGAACTTTGATGATTAGTTATGAATATGTGTTTAATTTTGTGCATTATTCTATTTTAAGTCATGATATGTGTATGGAATAAAGCTGTTTGAGTGCTAAGCTTGAGTGCTATGTTCTACACTTTGAGTGCTAAATTCTGCACTTTGAGTTCTAAGTTAAGTTTTTATGGAATTGATTTTATTCAAAACAATTTGTGCCAAACATAAGTTAGGCATAGGAACAGAAGTTACCTATTGGTGTCAATCATATAGGAGAGTGTTTGGTGTTAGTTTTCATTTAGTTATTTTAAAATACAAGAGTAAAGATTGATTTTCATGGTAAAATACAAGTTAAATTATATTTTTTTTAAAGGATAGATTTAGACATGAGATTGGAAAATGATTAATTTTGATTCCACTTAACCGTTTAGTTCCATTTTTTGTGTGCACCAAGTGTTATCTTAATTTTGAAATTAATCATAATGAATGAAAAGCACCACACACAAATTTGGTCTAAAATATAAGTAGATTAGTGAACAATTTTGATATCATTGGGAAAAAGTTCAAACTTTAAAATCAATTTTGGAAATATTGCAGATGAATGGAACTGAAATCGAAGACAACTCAATGGTTGGTTAACAAGTACTTACCCAAGACAAAAATTCATGTTATTTTGCTTAATATTATGTTTGAATATTAGTAGAAATGAACTTTGATGATTAGTTATGAATATGTGTTTAATTTTGTGTATTATTGTTTTTTAAGTCATTATATGTGTATGGAATAAAGCTCTTTGAATGCTAAGTTCTGCACTTTGAGTGCTAAGTTCTGTTTTTATGGAATGATTCATCAAAGAATGGTTAAATAGGATCACATAATTTCATAAAAAAAAAAGTCTTAATGTGCACTTTGAGTGCTAAGTTCTGTTTTTAAAATTTGCTTGCAGGTGTGTCCATTCAATACTACTTGCCATAGTTGAAGCAGAAGAGATATATGGTGCAAGGCCTGCTGCAGTTTTGAACTTGGGTAGGCACTACTGCAGTTTTGAACTTGGGTAGGCACTACTGCAGTTTTGAACTTGGGTAGGCACTACTGCAGTTTTGAACTAGGGTAGGCATGTTGCAATTTTGAACATATGTTAATGATTGGTTTGTTTGCTTTTAAAAATAATTTCCAGATTGATTTGTTTGCATTTAAAACTAGTTTACAGATTGATTTATTTGCATTTAAAACTAGTTACAATTGGTTTGTTTCCAGATTGGTTTGTTTGAAGTAAAGAAGTTGGTTTGTTTGCATTTAAAACTAGTTTTCAGATTGGCTTGTTGATGATTGGTTTATTGATTGAATTAGTTTCCAGATTGAATAACACTGCGTCTTGCCTCTCTCTGGTGACGGCGCTGCTTCCTACCTCTCTCCGGTGACAGTGCTTCTTCGTGCCCCTCTCCGGTGACGGCGCTGCTTTCAGCCTCTCTCTGGTGACGGTGCAGCGCAATACTTCTCCATCGACGGCGTAACGTAACACAATAGGTAAGATAATTTTATTATGTAACAGTTGATAGGACAACTTATTTGTAAAAACCCATTTAAGTTAGAGCAGTAATCCTACCTATTAATATAAATTTTGCTTAATCCTTCAATAGAGTTAACCAGCTCCCTAACTAGTGATTCAATGAAGCATATTCAACCATAAATGTTGTTGCTTACTAAGTCACATAAATATCTTTGCCCTCCCTAACTTGTTGCTATGTGTAAGTAATGAACTTAATTTTTGTAGAATCTAGAACAGGTCCTGGCAATTCTTGTTGTTTTTAAACCTCACTATTTTCTTTATATATATGGATTGAAAATTTTTTATTTGTGCAGACTTTGCTAAAATGGTATGTTTGGGTGATTTTGTTATCCCGTCTAATGCTGAATTAACAATTCAATGCATAATTAACAATTCTCTATCTCTCTTCTGCCCTTAATATATGTTAGACTACTAGAAAATATGTTTTAATGGTAATTTTCTGTTCTATTTCATTTTATCTATTCAGTTCGATTCTTCATAATTCATTTTTCTTTTAATATTTTGCTTTGCCTTTTCACTAATGCTGGAAGAAAAATAACATTTCTAGGAGAATACGAATTTGAAAGAAGGGGAAATAATGTGTTGTAACTGAGTTTTTCCTTTTAGGTTTAACATCTTGTTTTAAGATGATGACCTATTTTGACTGGCTTATATATTGCCAATCTGCCATAAATAAAACACTAGTGAGATTGTATGAAATAATTTATGATAATAGACAACAACTTATGAGAAAACTTATGATATAGGATTTGAAATCTGAATTTGAGTGATATAGAATTTATAAATCTGAATTTAATACTGATTATAATATTTAGGAATAGTTGCAGTAGTAAAATGGTGATTCCATGATTAATTTTTGACTTGTTAACCATTTAGATTGAACTTTGCTCTTTGAGATTTTTGAACTAATTGAAGGGGAATGTCATTGTCATCTTTAAATTTCATAACACGTTAAGGAATTTTGGGTGTTGGTACTAGAAGGGGAAATAATGTGTTGTAACTGATTTTATCAAGTGTGATCACTTTTATGCAGAAAATTTGTTCACAAGTGTTCTTTCGAACCTTATTTTTGAAATAAGTAAAATCAAGTGGCTCAAAATAATGTTGCAACTCTATAAGCCAGTGGGGAAAAAGGATATATTAATTGGGCACATTTTTTGTCTTTCAAAATGATTCTTTATTCTTTGTATGTTATGTGCATTGAAGTTGGTTTTTTGTATGTTATGTTGATCAAAGGTAATGAAATAGTGTCAATGGATACATAGATGTGTTGTTATGTGCATTGAAGCTGGTTCTTATTTTGGGTTTGATTTGGTGTAAGGTTTTTCTCTATATTTTTAAGCCTTTAATTTAAAGTAGTAGCCACGTATGTGCAGAACTAGATAAATCTTTATTATTATTTTCTTATATCTCATGAAGTAAACATGCTTATTAGTTCAAAATCATCATGTGTATTTTCTCATTTGTATTTATATCTATAAAGTGCCATGCATTAAGCACCTTTTATTTCATTTATAGTTTATACAATATTATATTATAATGTTACTACTAATGTTATCCTTTTTTTTTCTTTCTATTTAAGTTTGATTTCATGACAAATTGAAATATTAATGTTATCCTTTAAATATGGAATTGTAATATTTAATATTTTATTGTTTATAGAGATAGAGTAAAATATTTCAATTTAAGCATATTTTGAATGTTTGTTGAGTACTATATATCTGGTCTAGTTTTATATTTTGAATGTTTATTGAGTACTATTTTCTATGAGTATGAGGTTGTTATGTTTTGTTCCTTTATGCCTAGTGAATCTATTTTGTTTAAGGTCAATCTTTTTTTTGTTCTAAGTTGAATTATGTTCTTTGTGTGTCAAAATTACATATGTTAATCTTCTTTATAGCAATGGATAAATCATGGATTAAGAAGCCACACACATTGGATGAATATGATCAAGGGATAAATGAATGTATTAATTTTTCCTTTCGAGATGAATTAGAAAATGACGAAATAATATGCCCTTGTAAACATTGTGGTTTCAGAAAACCGCAGAGTAGAAGTGTAATGTATGATCACTTAAAGTGAAAACCATTTCCAAAGGGATACACCCTTTGGGTACATCATGGGGAGTCCATAGGAGAAACTAGTACTATCTCACCTATTAGTATTTCTAATATAGTTCAAGACACAGTTGTCATTGATGATCATATGCAGAACATGATTAACGATGCTTTTGGAGTCGAAGGTCATGCAAATGAAGTACCCATTGAATCAAATGCAGAAAAGGAGAAAAATGCAAGTCAGCAAAGGTATGAAGAGGCCAAAGAGTACTATGAATTAAGTAGAGAATGAGAAAAACCTTTGTATGAAGGGTGTGTTAAATATTCAAGACTATCTTTTTTGGTAAAGTTGTATCACATCAAATGTTTATGTGGAATGACTGATAAAGCCATGACAATGGTTTTAGAGTTATTAAAAGATGCATTTGAATTTGCAAATGTACCAAATTCATTCTATGAAGCCAAGAAAACAATCACCAAGCTTGGTTTAAATTATGAAAAAGTCCCTGTTTGTCCGAATAATTGTATGCTTTATTGGGGTAATAAGGAAGATAAAGAAAGGGAGACCTGCAAAATTTGTAACACTTCCAAATGGAAATCAAAAGCAAAAGTTGGTGCAGTTGGAGTGTCTGGTGATGGCAATAATCGAAAGAAAGTTCCTGCAAAAGTTCTTCATTATTTTCCATTAAAACCACGGTTACAAAGATTATTTGTGTCCTCAAAGTCGGCCGAGGATATGAGATGGCATGCAATTGATAGTAAGAATGATTGAATATTGAGGCATCCTAAAGATTCTGAAGCATGGAAACATTTTGACTTGACACACACTTGGTTTGCATCAGACCCGCGAAATGTGCGTCTTGCATTAGCTAGTGATGGTTTTAATCCTTTTGGTATGATGAGTACAAATTATAGTATTTGGCCAGTTATTCTCATTCCATACAACACTCCTCCATGGGTGTGCATGAAACATACATCTTTTATAATGTCAATGATAATTCCCGGTAAAAAAATGCCAGGAAATGATATTGATGTCTACTTACAACCTCTAGTAAAAGAATTAAAGGAGTTATGGACAACAAATTTCAATACATACGATTCTTTTAAAAAAGAGATGTTCATATTACATGCAACTTTGATGTGGACAATTAGTGATTTTTCGGGGCTGGTACACTTTCTGGGTGGAACACTTACACTGGACTTGCTTGCCCATTGTGTAACATTGACTCTACTCCTTGTATTCCTCATAGCAGAAAATGGTGTTTTATGGGTCATCATCATTTTCTTGATCAGAGACATAGATTTAGATTGAACAAGGTTCGCTTTGATGGTCAACAAGATATGCGTGGTCCACCTAAAATGTTATCTAGGCTTCAAATTCTTGAACAGGTTCAAAACATTGATGTCACATTTGGTAGAAAGCCAGATAAAGAAAGGTCGGGAAAAAGAATACGTGGTGGACGACCTACACAAGGTGTCAATCAACAATGGAAAAAGAAAAGCATATTCTTTGAACTTCCATATTGAAAGGATAATCTTCTGCGCCACAATCTTGACATGATGCATATTGAGAAAAATGTGTGCGATAATATCATATTTACTTTGCTAAATGATAGCACAAAAAGTAAAGATTATCTTAATGCAAGAAAATACCTTAAAGCTATGGGCATAAGACCTGACCTTTGGCCCAATGAAAATGGAAGAATTTATCCAGCCATCTTTACTTTGACTACTAAAGGTAAGAAGAGATTTTTAACAACTTTAAAGAATATCACTGTGCCTGATGGTTATTCAAGCAACATTTCTAGATGCATTGACGGAAATTCTTCCTTTGGCCCAATGAAAATGGAAGAATTTCTCCAGCCGTCTTTACTCTGACTACTAAAGGTAAGAAGAGATTTTTAACAACTTTAAAGAATATCACTGTGCCTGATGGTTATTCAAGCAACATTTCTAGATGCATTGACATGGAAATTCTTAAGTTGAATGGAATATTAAAGAGTCATGATTGTTTCATATTGATGGAACAACTTCTACCGTTAGCCATTCGAGCAACATTACCTAATGATGTTTCAGCTATAATGATTGAGTTGTGCTCACTCTTTAGACAATTATGCAGTAAAGTATTGAATGTTGATGATTTGGAAAAATTGCAAAATCAGGTTGTCCTCACTTTATGCCACATGGAAATGAGATTTCCTCCCTTATTCTTCACTGTAATGGTTCACTTGATTGTTCACCTTGTTGAAGAAGTTAAACTTGGAGGTCCTGTTCATTATCGATGGATGTATCTTGTTGAAAGATAAAATATGCGTGTTCTTGTTCCTTCAATAATTAGTAGTTTTCAATTTTGTTCTAACTAATATTATTGTGGTTCAATAATAGGTCCTTAGGACTACTTAAATCGTATGTACGTAATAAAGCACGACCAGAAGGGTCTATTGCAGAAGGATACCTTGTACAAGAGATTCTTACATTTTGTTCAAGGTATATAGAAAACATTGAGACTAGATGGAATCAACTTGGTCGTGTAGATGATGAGCCTATTAATGAGATACAAACTGACTCACGTGTAGCTGAATTATTTCCTAGAGTTGGAAAATCGGTTGGTGGTTCTTCATACTACACCCTTACACCAATTGAAAAGTTACAGGCTCATAGACACGTTTTAACAAACTGCATCATAGTTGACTACTATCTAAGGTAAGTAATTTTATTATAATTGTATTATTTACCATTAAGGTTTTTTTCCTATACATCTAATTTGAAATAACCAAATAGGCAATATAGAAGTATTATTCTAAGCCAAATGAGGAGTGGTGCAAGGAGTACTTATGAGGTAGACAAGAAGGTTCATAGAGAGTTTCCTCATTGGTTCCGCAATCGTGTTAGTGTTCATGACAAAATTGGTGATTGAGTTGCTTTGATTTTTAATAAGAATGTGACTAATTGTATATTTTATGGTGTTCAGATTTGCAACAATCTCGACAACATTAGTGGATCAGATAAAAATGTTCTCATTAGTCTTGCTCAAGGTCCTTCTGATAAAGTTAGAAGGTTCAATGCATTTAATGCCAATGGATTCAAATTTCGAAAATTGGCACGAGACATTTTATTAAAAATTCAAAATAGTGGAGTTTTTGGCATGTTCGGAACATGAAGTTACTCAAGCAATAGTGATGCCCAAATGAGATTTGGAGGAGTGCCTTACTATGGAAGATTGGTAGATATCATTGAGCTTTCCTATGATGGCTTCAAAGTGCCCATGTTTAAATGTAAATGAGCGAATACCACAAATCCAAGAGGCATTAAGACAAATAAGTTGGGTTTTACCTCTATAAATTTTGCAAGACTAATACATATTGGGGAGCATGAAGATGATGAGCCATACATTAAAGCGTCAGATGCTCAAATGGTTTATTATGTGGATGATGAAAAAGAACAAGGATGGAGCATACCTATTCATTTAAAGCCACAAGACTTGTATGACATGGGTGGAGATGATGAAATTATGGCACCCATTGAACCATACCCATCTCAAAATTTGGAACACATTTTTTCTAATGAAACCACACATATACAATTGGCAAGAATGGCTACAGATGATGATCATGAAACTTCAACTTTTAATGAAGATTTTGATGACAACAATCATGATATGAATTTATATTGTTAATAATTCTTGTTTGTTGTTTATGACATGGTACTCTTCAATCTATGTTATTTTTTTACTACTTTATTTTACTATTGTGTTTGATGTGCTCATTTTTGTTGTGTTCATTTTTGTGTTTAGTTATTTGAAAATCCTATTTGTTTGACATCTTTGAAAATCCTATTTGTTTAGCTATTTGCATTAGTCTAACTTGGTTGTCATCAATGTTTGCAGTGTAAGTTTGTTTGGAGTCTCAATCTTGTGAACAAAATGGAATCATCATATGAGGATATTCGGCGCAAAACAATGGAATAGAATAAAAAAAGGATGGAGGCTCTCAATCTAACTCATCTATCTCAATCCCTTCACAAATCTTCTACCATTTCAAAAACCTCATCGGTTAGTAATAACTAAAAATACTAAAATTACAAAATGTTTCTTATTCGTATTATATGTTGATTTTTATTTATTTACATTGATAATAAATGATTGTAGCGTTTCATGAAGGGTCGGTCGAGGCTTATACTACCAGGAGATCTTGAAGTAACCAAAATGAAGCACCTGCAGAGACATGGTTTACAACCAACATTCCAAGCGATAGAACCACTACCATCTCTGATGACAACACCACCAACTGTTGTGCAGCCGACAAATTCACCACTTTCTCAAGCACCACCTTCTCAAGCGACAACATCGCTAGTTGTGCAAACGATAGAACCACATCTTTCTCCGGTGACAACAACACCAACTACTGTGCAAACGAAAGAAGAAACACCTTCTCAGCTGACAACACCAAGATCAGTGCAAGAGACAGAAGCAACACATTTCCAAGAGGTGTCCTCTCACTCTGAAGATGTGGTAGAATATGAGCCATAAATTTCTCAAAAAAGGAATTCTACATTTTGGGATGTAGAAGTTATTAGTATGTTATCTAATGTCTAATTATATTTATAAAATTTATTTGTTTTACATGATTGCGATATGACATATTTCATTAACTTATGTGTTACATGAGGCGGGACATATTTTAAAGACACACTTAAGGGTATCAGACGTGCTTGAAGCTCCTCCTAATGTTAGCAGAATAATAACTAGATGGAATTCAAACGGGCAACCGGTAGGATTAGCTGCTCGTTTGTTAGGCGATTTTTTGGGTGAAATTGCAAGGAAGTTTAAGGATTTTCCTATAATGTACGACAATTGGAAACTAGTTCCATCGACAAGAAAAAATGAAATTTTTAAGGATAAAATACAGGTATCAATGATAAACAACTGAATATTCTTTATTGTTTTGACTGTAAACTATTTTTTTTTTTATGATTATGCTAGTCAAAATCTGTTGTTGATGATGAAGACAACAAAAAAATATATCATTTCGAGCCTTGGAATGAAATGGCGAGATGCACAATATAGGTTGTTTAAGAAATTTTATAAGTAGAATCTTTCTTTGGAGGAAAATCTACAAAATTATCCATGTTATATTAATGAAGACCATTGAACTATTTTTGTCCAATACAGGCGTAAGACAGATACAATGGTAACTATTCTTTTGTTGCGTTGTCATTTGTTTTTTCTATTGTTTAGTTTTTTTATGTCATTTGTTATTATTGCAGGAGAAGGCTGATAAAAATTCTGCAAATAGAGAAAAGCTAACGATCCTTCATACATTAGGCTCTAAGACATTTGCAAGGAAGAGGGATGAGTTGGTAGGATTCTTTTAATCTACTATTGATTGCATACTTAATTGATCATGTACTTATTACATGTGTTTATTTGTAGGGACTGAGAGATGGTCGAAAATACAGTAGGGGTGAAATGTATTCAATTTGTCATAAAAAGTCTGATGGGTCATTTGCCAATGACGAAGCCAAGGAAAAATATGTAAGTGTAAATAATAGAAGTGTTATGTAATTGGAACTATTTGTTATTGACCACCTTATAAATCAAAGATGCAACTGTTAGTTTTGGTAATAGTGAGTTACAAAGCTATAAAATTACTTATTTGTTTGGTAATAGTGAGTTGCAAAGTTAGACATTTCTATTACAGAGAGGAATTTAGTTTGCTTTATCTGTTTGCGCAGGAACAATTGCAAGCTGAAATTGGGAAGACTCCTTCTCCAAATGAAGCATTTGTTAATGTGTTTGGAAAAGAACATCTCAGATATGTTTGTTGTATGGGACTTGGAATAACACCGTCACAAATTACTACATCTACTTCTCACTCTGTAAGATCAATGTCTTCCTCTGAAGCTAATGAAAAGATGGAGAAAATGCAAGCTGAAATTGATAGGCTTAAGAAAAGGGATTCTGAAGTTGATATGTTGAAGGAGAAAATTGCTTTCTTGTTGCAAATGCAAAATTCTAGAGACAAACAGGTAAAATTGTTTTCATAGCAAACCTATTTAAAAATCTTTTGAGAACTATTAGTCTTTGATTAAAAAGATCAATTGTGTAAAGATTTCTTATAGCTATAAGAGAAATTTAGTTAATTAGTTTTGACAATATTTATCAATATTCATTGAGGTTAATATATACTCTTTTTTTCTTCAGGAAATGGACATAGAATCGCCAATAGATGGTAGACGTTTATCTGAGTCCAGCCACCAACCTGATGATCGTGGAACAACATCATTAGGGACTAATTAGATATTTGGATGAACTTCTAAGTTTGATGGATTTGTTTTGTATTTTTAGCTACTCCACTAATGTTTTGAATATTTAAACTACTTTATTTATTGTTTTAGTTAACTTCAATGTATGAATTGGTGTTATTTCTTTTGAAAAAATTATGTAAATTGGATTTAGGTACAATAGTTATTAATTATGTATTTAAATTATGTGGATGGTATTTATGAATATTTTTTATTTTAATTGATTAAAAATAGGAAAAAATTGTATCATATTTTTTTTATTTTAAATTATTAGGTTTGCGACGGTTCAAACTGCCTCAAAATAAATATAGCGACGGTTGATAAGTGTCGTAATTGTTCAGAAATAAATACATTTGAGTGTGTTTTAGCGATGGTTCTAACTGTCACAAACTGTATTTAGAGGCGGTTAGGAATTGTCGCAAACTTTGTCGACGGTTGGAACGACGGTTTTGTGAACCGTCACAAACTGGCCTCGCGACGCACGGATCTGCGAAAATTGCAGAACCGTCACAAACATCAAATTGCAGCGGTTACAACTGTCGCAAACCCCCTTTTTAACCGCCCCAAAATGTTTTTTTTCTTGTAGTGATAATACCTTTAATATTTTAAATTTTGAAAAAATAATTTTCTATTTATCACTTTTGTCATGCGTATGAGTTATTTCTATTAAATCAGTATCAACTCAAACAAACTCATAGAATAATCTTGTTTTCTCGTGGGTGGCGGGTAGATAATGAAATCCGTGAGGGTAATAATGAGAAACAATCTGAAGTAATCATTTGCTTAATGAATGTTCAGGTTCCACAAGAAAAAGTATTTTCTTGTAAACCTTTTCTATAAAAGGACAATTTAAGTTACTATAGGGTGTGTAATAGGGTAATTTTTCTGGTTTTTGTGTTGGAGTATTTAATTTGGACGGTGTGTTTAAGGTAAATTGTAATGGTGAGATTAATTGGGATTGGATTGCGGGTCTTATTGTTTTTGGTTGTATGGAAGTTTTCGGGTAAAAGGATGGTAATGCTAATGGGGTTAATGGAGTAAACCTCTTTTGGTTTGGTAATTGGGAGGAAGAAAAGGGAGTTTGTAATACGTGTTTCATAGTGGGTGTTTTTGTAATTTTTTTCTTCTGTGATTGGGGTCCATACTTATCTTTATGACTCATTGTGCTTTCCCTGTAAAAATCCTCTTGTAAGAAAATATGGTATTGAGTTTTTCTCTCCTTTAATATGTTCTAATTCGAAATCAAAACAAGAAAGTAAAGATTGCCATCTGGCAAAAATATGTTTAGAAATCAGGTTTTTAACATCCTTTTGCAAAATATCTTTTGCTGCTTTACAATCAGCTTTTAATAAAAATTCCTTCGAAAATAAGTCATCTTGAAATTTTGCAATGCATAAATCAATTGCCAAAATCTCTTTTTTAACAGTACTATATTTTAATTGGGTTGTGTCCCATATTCCAAAGTAATATCTCACTACTTGATCTTTTTGGTTTTCTAGTAATTTTTGTTTTAACACTCCTCCATACCCAAACTATGATGAGTCAATCTCTACTATTAATAGGGCTTGAGGGTCTGGAATCCCTAAGCAAGGTAATTTTTTTATTATTTGTTTTAAGGTTTTGACACTATCGGTCATAGTCTCATCCCATTTGGGTATATTTTTTCTTAATCTTTAAAATAAAGGTGAACATATAATTCTAATGTTGGGAATAAAGTCTGCTACATAATTTACACATCATAAGAATCTTTGTAGTTGAGTTTTGTCTTTTAATTCAATAGGACATTTTTCTCCAAATTCTATTGACCTACTAATTGGTGTTATTGCTCCTTGATAAATGTTGAATCCTAAAAATCTAAAATTATCCTGAAATAATTTCATTTTATTGGCTGACACCACTAATCCATTCTCTTTAGTAATATTTAAGAATCTTTTTAGATGTTCAAAGTGTTGATTAATACCTTTTGAAAATACTAATACGTCATCTAAGTATACAATAGTAAAATATTGGTAATTATTAAAAATATCATTCATAATATTTTGGAATTCATTGGGTGCATTCTTTAATCTGAAGAGCATAACATTCCATTCGTAATGTCCAAAGGGTACTACAAAGGTGGTTTTATATTTATCCTCTTCTTTTATTTGTATTTGGTAATATCCTGATTTCATGTCAAATTTAGAGAATACAGATGAACTGTGTAATCTACTTACTAAATCTTTTTTATTGGGTATTGGATATCTAATCCATTGTAATACTTTATTTAATGGTTTATAATTAATAACTAATCTGAGTGCTCCTCTTTCTAATTCTGTTGAGTTCATTACATAGAACCCTGCACAACTCTAAGGAGACTTACTGAGTCTTATTAATCCTTTATCGAAGTATTCTTGTATTTCCTTTTTACAATAATCTAATTATTGTTGATTCATTTGTATTGGTCTTGCCTTAGTGGGAATCTTTCTCTCATTAAAATTGGGTTCATAAGGAAGTGAGACTACATGCTTCTTTCTTGTCCATAAAGCATTGGGGTGATCTGCACAAATTTCTTTTTCAAATTTATCTTGTAATTCTTTTATTTTTTCTTGTATAATTTTATTTTGTAATTGTTCTTCTATTCTTTTATAATGAATATCTTTGTTTATCATTCCTATTTGTTTCTTCTTTTGAGAAATTAAATTAATTTTATTAAGACTTGATGTTGATGCTTCTTGTAACATACTTAATTATTTAATTTTGGGTTTTTTAACAAATTCAAATTTTATTGTTTTTTCTAATGCTTTTGTAGTAAGACATTCACGTGATACAATGAATGGGTATATTAATGCTAAAAAAGAGTTTTCTATAATTACACTTTCTCTAATATCTTTTACTAATACAAATGAAGTATGATAACAAATTCCATTTTTAGATACCTTTGCATCAGGTAATTTATAAGTAACACCTAATCTAGAACCATTGGCTCCACTTAATCTTTCTAGTGTTTTTTTTTTTTGTAATATTTAGTGGGTATTAATCCTTCTTGGATACAATTAGAGTCTGCATCAAAATCAAATAATGCAATAAACTCAAAATTTTTTTTATTTTTAATAATTATATTTATTGGGCAGTACCATTTGTGTACAATTAATTTATTTAACAAAAATAAATAAGGTTCTTTTTCTTTTATATCATTATTATTACTACTTTTTTCTAACTTATGTTGTTGTTCTAATATATATTATCCTTTTAATTCTAAATACTTAACATCTAACTCTAAATCCTTTTGTTTTAATAATTGAATTTCCTGTAAGTCTTTAATAGTAATTGGTTGGATAATAATGGGTTTAAATCTATTCATTATTTCTTTAAATTCTACTTTATGAACTATTTCCTTTTCTATTTGTTCTTTTTCTATAATTCCTTGTATCTGAATCATAAATTCTTCCTTTTGATCTGAATCGGGCATTTTTCTTAATATTTCTATAATAGTACTAGCTTGATCTGTAGTAATCATATTAATTCCCTTAATACAATCATTACAGTTACATAATTTTTGACCTAAACAATAATTTTCTTCTGATTTTGATTTTTCTGATATATTATTAACATATTCTTCTTCATAAGATGATTCTTCCGAAGAACCAGAGGATTCATCAATCAACATAATTCCTTCTAAGATATTAATAAGACTTTCCTTTAATTCTTTTTGTATTTCTAATTTACTAATTTCATTAATTTTTTGTTTTACTATATAATTTTTTGCATAATGTCTTAGTCTTCCACATTTAAAACATTTAATTTCTTGTTTATTAAAGACTTTTTTATTGGTTCTTTTGGGGTGTAATTATAATTTTTCTTTTTCTTATAATGTCTAAATGTTTGTTTTGGATATCTTTTCTTTATGTTTTTACTGGGAACTTTAATTTTCTCTCTTCTAAATTATTCACAAAATGATCCTAATTCTTTTCTAGTTTGCACTACTTCTGATCTAATTTTATTCTGTATTTTAAAATTTGTGCATATTCCTATTCCGGTTTCTATTACGTAATTTGATATTTGTCCTAAGGTTAATGTTCCATAAGGAATTATTCTTGCTAAAAATCTCTCTTTCCAACAATCCGCATTTTCATCTGGTCTCATTTCAGGTACATTTATTAATTTATAAATAGGTCTTTTTGGATCTAGTTTGTAATCTTTATATGAATTAATTTCACTAGACGTATTGCGGTGATTTTTACTCACTTGTAATTCTACTTCATTTAATTGTTAAGCCATAGTATGTAATATTTGATTACTAAAGTTTAATTGAGTTTGGACTCTTTCTATTTCTTTATTTTCATGATTTGGATGCTTAATCGTTTTAAAGGGTGAAGCTTCGAATATAATTCTATTCTTTTCTATTTTTATTGCTTCTAATGGAGAATGTATAGATTTTATTACTTTATCATCTACAGTCTTCCCTTTATTACTTATTTTAGTATTAACATTTATGTGATTATTTTTAATAAAAGGGTTTTTTATATTATTTTTTAAACAGTAATTTTTAAACCAGTTAAAGAAATAAATATTTAATCTGATTTCTTTAAGATACACATAATATTTTTCTCTATAATCACTTGTTATTTCTTTTGAGAAAGTATCAAAATACCATTTTCTTTATATATATATATATAGGTAGCTTATCAAGTGAGAGGTGATACTTATTTTGAGAAATGAAAACTATTAATAATAATCATTGAATTTAATTAATGCATAAAAATTACTAACTAAAGATGTTATATGATTGTATCTTCACCCAATAACTCTTTGATACTATATGCTATAATATCTCTAAATTTATTCTTTCTATTTTCTTTATAACTCGAATTAAAAACTCCTTAATAAAGATATTATTTTTATATTTTTTTTACTTAAGAATTTTATTTTTATTAAACCTGTATTTTTATTGTTTATTATAATATTATTGTAACTTCTAAATTTCAATCCTTATTATTGTAATATTTTATTGGCTCAAATTTCACAAATTTCAATCATTGTAATTTAATTATTGAAAATGTTATTTCGAGTTTATATAATCTAATAACTTAATTTTTTCATTTAAGCATTATTAATTTAGAATTAACTATTATAAACAATTTTATTGTTAAATTTATTAATTTGTTTATTGTAATAAAACTGTAGGTGTGGATTAGTTTGAATTAGGAATTTATGATATTCAAAATTCGATTTTTACAAGTTCTATATTTATTTTGAAAATTATTTTTCAAAGGATTTCCAAAAATACAATTTTTTTTAGATTTATTTTTATTAACATAAAACGATGATTGAAGAGTAGTTTTTATTTTGATAAACAATAAAAATGTTGGTTTAATAAAATTGAAATTCTTGAGTAAAAAAAAAATATAAAAAAAGAATAAAATTCTTAAATAATTTTATCTCACAACTATTGGAAGAAGTTTTAGTTTTTGGATACAACATTAACGAGTTTTTAATTCGAATTATTACAAAATATAAAGAAAATAAATTTAGAGATATTATAGCATATAATATCCAAGAGTTATTGATTGGGGTTACAATCACGTAACATCTTTAGTGAGTAATTTAATCTTATACGTTGATTAAATCTAATGGTTATTATTGATAATTCTTGTAACATAATAACTTTTAGTTTTCACTCGAACTTATGTTCTTAAAAGAATTGATTTTGTGTACCAGAAACCTTTTTTTTAAGTTTTCTAGTACACAAGTATGTTTTGGTAGGATTCAGGGTTTAAACCCTAATTTTTGTGTATCGAAAAACTTTTTTTAAGTTTTCCGCTACACAAGTGTATTTTGGTAGAGTCTAGGGTTTAAACCATAACCTTTGTGTACATAAATATATTTTGTGTACCGAAAAACTTTTTTCAAGTTTTCTAGTACACATGTATTTTCAAAATTTTGGAGTTTGTGTATCAAAAGATTTGAAAAAAAATTTCTGGTACACAGATATATTTTTTGTGTATTGGAAAACTTTTTTCAAGTCTTCCGGTACACATGTATTTTTGAAAATTTGAAGTTTATGTACAGGAAAACTTGAAAAAAGTTTTTCAGTACATAATTCAAATTTTTTTTAAAAACATGTGTTCCGTCATTTTTTTTTTTAAGTTTTCCGAAAATTTATTAGGGTAAATTTTTTGTTTAAAAATAAATTTTTTATATAAAATAAGAAAATATGGGAGTAAATTTTTAAATAAAAATTTTATATTAAATAAAATTTTTTGTTTAAATAATTTTTTGTATAAAATATGGGGGTAGATGTATAAATGTAGGGTACAAGGTATAATTTTCAATTTGATTGTAGGAAATTTTACCATGTAACCCTCAAATTATACTTTTATCCCCACAAATGCGATGAAATGACATGTTTACCTTCGTATAAATATTAAAATTTGTCAATTTTCACCATCATATCATTTTAGTTTTTCAGTATACATACTTGTTTTTTTTTTAAATTATATTATAAGGGATAAAATATATATCATTTTATTAAAAAAAACTTGTTTGATTTTTATATTATTTTCGTTGTTATATTATATTCTTTGATTTTTACTTAAAATGTTTTTTTTTAATTATATTATTTGATTTAAACTTGTTTTTCTATTAAGATTTAAATATATTTTTGGTCCTTGCAATTATATAATTTATTGATTTTGGTCCCCGTAATTTTTTTGTTTGGTTCACATCTCTGCAAATATAGCTTCGAAAATGTCGAAAAAGAATTTCCGGTAGTTCCAGAAAACTTCAAATAAGTTTTCCAGTAAATACATTTGTATCAGAAAACTTGAAAATAGCTTTTCAGTAAATTCATTTTTTGTAATTATCCACTCAAAAGTAATTTTGATTCAAACTATCAAAACAAGGTATTACTTTTTTATATTGATGTTGCGCATCGTATTTTCAATTAAGATATCTAAACATCAATCACATTATGTTTGACTCACTTTTAACAATAATCAATTCTACACAATCAATTTCTTCAAAATTAATTTTTGGTCACCGCTGAACCAAACACAGTGACAACTATAATCAATTTTCAGGTCCAAAATCATTTTCTCAAATCAGATCGAAACATTATTGTAATGCAAACAAAACATTATTGTATTGCAAATAAAATGCGTTTGACATATGTAGATGTGCGCTAGTGTTGCAGAATGCAAAATAGAACAAGGACTTAACGTGTGTTTGGTTCTACGGTGATTAAAATTAATTTTAAATGAATTGATTTTGTTAAATTGATTTTATTTATAAGTGAGTTGAATGTAAAGTGATTTATGTTTGAATATGGTCATGCAAAAGTGAGTTGAACAATAAATTTTAGTCTAAAAATCACGTTTGGACTCTAAAGCTACAAATCCTAACTTCAAACTAGAATCAATTTTGGAGGCAGAATGAATTCAACTCAATAGCACCTGAACAAGTACGAATCAATTTTACACCTCAAAAATTAATTTTGACTCCTCAAATTGGGGAACCAAACATTCATTTAGTATATTGAGATTTTAGAGTATATAAATGATTTTTAACATTTAATTTTGATCTTAATGCCAATTTTGTGTGTGTGTATCTAAGACAATGAATTGATTTAAAAGTAGATACAAAAATTATTAACGGAAAATACTTGATGGTTCATTATATAAAGAAAATTTTTAGAGAGATTAAAAATGAAATATGATATATTTATAAGGACTAAAAATTTATTTAACTCTTTAAAAGATTAAGTTTGAATAAAAACTTACAATACTCGCAAGATGAGATATGTCACTCTTTATAAATTACTATAGAACTATATCTTTTATCAATTATGGACTTGAGAGTTTCTTCCAATAGTTATCAAACTTCTTTTAATAACTAAGGTGAAAACTTTAGAGATGATTTGGTTTTTGTCAACAAACTTTTAGACATGAATTTTTTGGGTTCAAAACTTTAGATATGATAGTCAATCTCTTTTTACATTGGAAATAGAAAGAGGCGAATGCTTATCTAATCTTCCAATTTTCAGTTTTTTATTGGATTTTAATTTTCGGTAGTGTACAAAGAAAGAGGCGAATGCTTATCCAATCATCCATTGAATAAATTTCCTATGACAAAGACTTAAAAATATTTATATTTTTTTAGTTTGTTGAAGATACATTCAATAAGAATGAGATAAACATGATTCATATACATAGAAGATAATGTGAAATGTTTTCAAAATATTATACCTTAAACATTTTTATCGACATGATTATGTTATTGGGCTAGTGGTTGCACGCGACCACTGGGATATGATACGAACTCAGACTATGCGCAAAAGGGATGACACTTCTACCAAGACCCAACATTATTATTCATAATTTTCAAATTCATTTTCTATATTCTAAGTCATCTTGTCCTTCTTTAAATGCATGAGCGAAATGTAGGTAGCATTTTTTTGTAACATACTATTGAAAAATTTCCAAAGTAACCTAAAAGGGATTTGTTGTTCATCTCATTTGTATATGATTAACTGGTATAGGGTGAATCGAACATAAATGGTGGTGTAACAAAATGCTTTGAAATTCTATACATACAATCTTCATCAACAACTTCATTGTTAAAGTCTTGCATCAATTATCATCAACAAAATCCTACAATCTTTAGGTTTGATTCTATTTTCAATCTATGGTTGCATCACTCAAGGAAACAACTTCTGATTTTGTGAATTTGGATAAATTTGATGGAGGAAACTTAATCCAAAGGTAGAAAAAGATGAAAGTACAACTTTGAAGATGATGTATGTTCAGAACACTACAAGACCACTAGAGAAGGAAGTAGAAACATTAGCATAAAAAGAGAGGCATAAATGAGACAATGATAAATATATATGCACAAGCCATATTCTCAATGGTATGTTTGACTCTTTGTTCGATATATATCACAATAGCCATTCAAAAAATGAACTATTAGAGAAATTAGAATCAAGATACATGCAAAAAGACGGTACAAGTAAGAAGTTTCTTGTTTCCCAATTCAATAATTATAAAATGGTTGATAATAAATCAGTAATGGAACAAATACATGAGATTGAACACATTAATAACTACAAACAACATCAGATGCACATGAATGAAACCATTATTGTATCATCCATACTAGGTAAACTTCCACCTTCCTGGAAAGATTTGAAAAGAACCATGAAACATAAGAAAGATGACACATCTCTTTAGCAATTGGGTAATCATATTTGTTTGAAGAAGAGTATCATAAACAAGAGGATACTAAAAAAAAATTCGTATGAAAAGGTCCATGTAATGGAGGAAGAAAATTCAAGTAAAACTTTTAAGAAAATAAATCGAGATTTTGATAAGTCTCATGAAAAACAAAAAAATTATAATGATGAAAAAAGAAGAAAAAAATGTAGTTATCATTTTGGAAAAACAAGACACTTTAAAAATGAGTGCAAGTTCTTGAAAAGGAAAAACAAAAAGAAGAATTCAAAAAAGACAATATTGTTGTTGTCATTTCTGAACTCAACACGATTGATGTCATTTTTGAACTCAACACGATTGATATCATTCTTGAACAAAAGATAATCAGGTTCTCCGTACCAGGATGACGAACATACCAGCGCCACACTCAGGTTCTTGAATATATTTTTAGATACTATAAACTTTGTTAACCTTTTTAAAATCAATTTTTGTATTTATGTATTCATTTAGTTTAAATTATAATTAAAACATCGGAAAGCGGTTTAGCATCTCTTCTTCGGCCATTGCCTCCTTAAAAAAATTAACATAGCTTCTTCTTCCATTAGTGGGGTGGAGGTCGTTAACATGTTTTTTGTTTTCTTGGTCACTAAATCTAATTGTACTATTTTTATTTTAATATGAAGAAAATTTATTTTTTTATAAAAAAATAAATAATTAAAACTTCAACCTCTAATAACAAAAGTCAAAAGATTTTACCTAAATTAAAGAAGCAACTTGAAAAATATACATTACCCTTACTCTTTTTTAACGTAAATTTAAGTTAATAAAACGATGTCTCGAATAGAAAAGACAAGATTTAGGGAACGATGTTTATTTAATCAATTAAAAATAATAAAAATGTTTAAAAAAACAAAATTATATTAATAAAATACATCAAATTGAAGGTTGAGTAAATGTATTAAATGTTATATTATTTTAACAAATCTCTCCTATTTGGTAGATAAATTTATATTATTTTAACAACGCTCTCCTATTTTATAGATAAATTATTAACTTAATTTTATTTTATTAAAAATTTCGTCCTATTTTTTTTCTTCTGAATCTACTATATATAATTTAATAAAAATAATAATATGTAGATAAATCCAAATGACTATGTGTTGCCGAATAAATATACATGAATGATTCAAAAAAAAAAAAGGTAGATGGTACTAAATAAATGAGAATATCATTTATTCTTGTTTTATAAATAAAGTACAAAATATATATATATATATATATATACACATATGTCTCAAAAGTCATAAAAATAGTTATTTATCAATAAGTGACAAATAACTTTCAAATTACAAACAATATATATATATATATATATATATATATATATATATATATATTTGTAATTTGAAATTTATTTGTCACTTATTGATAAATAACTATTTTTATGACTTTTGGGACATGTATATATTGAATGTTGCCTTAGTCAAAAAAGAAAAAAGAAATATCAAATGTTACCATGTATATTTTTTATACCACTGATTATCAATCTCATTATAATAATAGAATCCATATTCTCTAACACTGCGTAAGCAAGTAGTGATACACTCTCCATGATCATCATGCTTAGCATTGTAAATGTCCACACTCTTTACCAAATTGTTCCAATTGAAATTGCACCAAAATAAAGTTGTTCCGAAAATATTGGGTTTGAATGACCATGATGTTTTTTCTCCACTTGATAGATTTGATACGCCTAAATCATCATCATCTGATTGACAATGCATAACAAGTTTATTAGGAGCTGCCAAATCATTTTCAACAACGACAGTTGTTTCTCTTGGAGGGAAGTGATCTGTTTCGATTGCTTGCACACCAACCATAATCACCACAAAAAAACACTTATAATTAAGTCTTTGAACTTCATCTTAAGGGTTACAAAATAAAAATATGGAATTGAGATAAAATAATAAATATGTAGTTTGTGGTGTTTTTGTTGAATGGTTTGAACATTTTTTGTTGATGCTTATATAGATTACATATGATGTCGGTTAATTAAATAAGGAAATTTTATATTGACTCAAAAAGAAACAAAAAATCTAACGCATTGAATGCAAAAAATGTATTATTTACGTGTAAGATAATATTTTTTAGTTAAAAAAGAATAATCACTTTGGACAACCTCCAATTTATATGTATGCATTAATTAATTAAATTTAATAGTATTAGGTGTGAAAAGTGAATTGAGAAAAAAAATAAAGTAAATTCTACCTATTTACATAAATTTGATATAATTCTAGCAATTTGCATTGAATGCAAAATACATTTACTATTTATGTATAAGATAATATATTTTATTCAAAAAAGAGTAACTATTTTAGATGTGTCACGATTTATGTACATTAATTAAATTTTATAGTATTTGGTGTAAAAAGTGTATTGAGAAAAAAAAACATTAAGTTGAGCAAAAATTAATTGGTTATATATTTATGATAATTGATTTTGATAAAATTAATTTTGGTTAACATTAAATTGAATAAAAATTAATTTATGTTTAAATATATTTCTACAAAAGTGATTTTTATTAATTCAAATTGTTTGGACAATTTTTGTTAAAATTGATTTTGATAATAATTGCCAAATAAGTTCACATTATTCTTTTCACATATTTATATATATTTTTAGTCTAAATACTACTTGTAGTCCATTAACATAATTTCAGTTAATATTTTAGTCATTTATCTTTTTTTTTCTTCACGATTTTATCCTTTATTTTAATTTTAAGTGACAATTTAATCTTTTATGTTTTAAAATGTCAAAAGTGTTATCCTTTTTACAAATTTCATTAAATTATGTTACACGTTATCCTTTTTACAAATTTCATTAAAATGTCAACAGTGTTATCCTTTTTACAACAGTGTTATCCTTTTTACAAATTTTATTAAATTAAAACTCATAAAATTAATTATATTCTTCAATATAATATAAATTTCATTAAATTCGTAACTCAAATATTTAAATAAACTCATATTTTTATCTCTAACAACATCAAATAAAGAATGAAAATATGAGTTTATTTGAAGATTTGAGTTACAAATTTGATAAAATTTGTATTATATTGAAGAATATAATTAATTTTATGAGTTTTGTTTGAAAATTTTAATAAATTTTTGAATTTTTGTAAAAAGAAAAGGATAACATTGTTGACATTTTAAAACATAAAAGATCAAATTGTCACTTAAAATTAAAACAAATGACCAAATAAAAAAAAGATAAAAAAACTAAAATATTAACTGAAATTAAGTTAAAGGACCACTGGTAGTATTTAACTTTATTTTTTTTTATTTTGTATCTCTGTTTACGATGATATAGATTTTTGGTACGGATCCCTTTACCCTCTTCACCTAAATTAGAGATAAGAGACCGAACTTTTGTTTTGTTAATAAATATACCACCCATTACACTTTTTTATTTAGAATTAAAGACCCGTTTCCTTAAACAAATTGACATTAAGTAAAAACTGTTTTCATTTTTTTTTGGATAAAATGTTCATTTCTTCTTTTTGGTAATAAAAAATTGTTTTCATTAACTTCACTTTCTTTACATAATTAATATATCAACGAAATTACATACAAATATTTTAATAAATGTAATATATATTTTATCTCTTATAATATAAAAAAAAAATATAAATCAATGAATAAAAAATACATGTAAAGAAATAATCATTCAAATTAACTTCGATAATTATCCACCTAAAAGTAATTTTGATTTAAACTATCAAAACAACGTGTCACCTTTTTTACACTGCATATCACATTTTTAATTAAAATATCTATACATAATTTACATTATATTTAATTCATTTTTAATCATAATCAATTTTACAAAATTAATTTTTAGTTACCACAAAGCAAATCATACACCAGCTATAATATATTTTAAGGTCAGATTCAAACATTATTGTAATCCAAACAAAATGTGTTTGGCAAGTGCATATGTGCGCTAGTGTTGCAGAACACAAAATAGAACACAGTCTTAGTGTGTGTTTAGTTCTACGGTAAGTAAAATTAATTTTAAATGAATTAATTTTGTAAAATTGATTTTAGTTATAAGTGAGTTGAATGTAAAATAATTTATGTTTAGATATTTTCATGAAAAAATGAATTGAACAATAAATTTTAGTCTAAAAATCACGTTTGAACTCAGAAGTTACAAATTCTAGCTTCAAACTAGAATCAATTCAGTTCAGTAGGAATCAAACAAGTCTTAATCACTCTATGTCATTGTCATCGTACTTAACATTATTATTATTATTATTATTATTATTATTATTATTATTATTATTATTATTATTATTATTATTATCTTTTGAGAAATTGGGTAATCGCCTTTGTTAGAAGAAGAGTATCGTAAACAAGAGAATATTAATAACCAATTTTCTCATGAAAAGGTCCATGTAATGGATGAAGAAAATTCAAGTAAAACTTTTAAGAAAGGAAATCGAGATTTTGATCAGTCTCATGAAAAACACATTAGTAATGATGAAAAAAGAAAGAAAAGAAAATGAGTGCAGGTTCTTGAAAAGTAAAAAAAAAAAAAAAAAAAAAAAAAAAAAAAAAAAAAAAAAAAAAAAAAAAAAAAAAAAAAAAAAAAAAAAAAAAAAAAAAAAAAAAAAAAAAAAAAAAGAGAAGAATTCAAATACTACAAAAAAGACAATTTTATTGTTGTCATTTATGAACTTAACATGATTGATGTCATTTCTGAACAAAAGACAATCAAGGTTCTACATACCATGATGAAGAACATACCAACGTCACACTCAGGTTCTTAACCCTTTAAAAACCAGTTTTGTCATTTACGTACACCATTCAGTATAAATTATAATTGAAACTTTGAAAAGCGGTTTAGCAACTCTTCTTCAACCACTGTCTCCTTAAAAAAAAGAGTTTATTGTCCCTCTTCATCCATTAGAGGGGTGATTTATGGTAATTTTTTTAATCTAAAATTACCCCTCCAAGTTTATTATCTATTTTTTTTAATAGTTTTACACACAAATTTACTTATTTTTGTGTGTTTTATTTATGATTTCATCGTCCGAGAGGGACGTTGATCTGTTCTTCATTGTGATATGACATTTTTTTTTTCTATATCAAAATTGTGTTTACAAAGACAAATGACTCATTTTATTGGTACTCTATTTTGAGCAAGAACCTTATGGAGGCTACCACAAAATCAACATGATATTAGCCTTACAAATGACTTATCAACACATGATTGAATTGGTCATATTAGATACTACATATAATATATATAAGCGAACACAAACAACTATTTTTTTTCTGGAAGTTGGATGTGTTAACTATCCATGCCAATTACATGATGAATAACCAAGGGCGGAAGCGTACCTGTGGGAATTGCCATTGATGAAATCCTAGGATGATGATGATAGAGCCAATGGGTTGGGTGATCTTCCTCAGCAAAACACTCTGAAGACCTTGCTCTCTTGATGGGGATAGAGAGAACCAGAGAGTTTTCTTCTTTAGGGTTTTGAAACTGAATAGTCTTATTGTGTTTGCCTTGGGGACCATTACCCCTATATATAACTATTATTAGTTATATCCCAAATTGCAGTATTTCCAATTCAGTCCCTCATTAAATTAGAAATTGCCTGGTATCTACACTATTAATTTTCATAACTATTATGCTCTTTAGCCATAAACTATTATATATTATTTGACCCCTAATTTATTGGCTAATTATATAATGACCCTAACACACTTTATTAATTAGTTACATATGTGACCCATAAATCTTACAATCTCCCACTGGTCACACATGTATCCTTAGGAGTGTGTTAGACTTTATGACGTCAAAAATGTCATTATAATTACCTTGAGTATAATCCAAATTGTCCCGTCCATTAATCATATCAGCACATGGAACCAAAGAGGCTTTCGTCATAATAAGCATAACTAAACCCATCAATGATCACCCGTACTGACACAACTAAATGACATAGACCCATTATGAAAAGTGTAGCATGAAAATTACATGAAGTTGGTCAATGCATGTCAATTTTCAACTGGTCCTACTTTATCGAATGAGATCATACCATAACTTAAATGTACAAAGTAACCAAAAACTGAATACTTTAAACTTTATTTCTGATCAGAAAGTCCAAATACAATGTATTTGTACTTTACAATTAAACATAGAACATGAATTACATAATGGACGAAACTCCCACTAAAATCAAGATTCCTCAAGCTGTAGCACACTCATGTGAGCAGTGTGCTCATGAAAGACCTTGGGTGGTAGACCTTTAGTGAGTGGATCCGCAATCATGGAGTTTGTCCTTAAGTGTTCTATGGATATCTGTCCACTTTGTACCTTCTCTTTAACAACTAGGAACTTAATGTCAATGTGCTTTGACTTGGTTGAGCTCCTATTATTGTTAGAATACAGGACTGCTGATCTATTGTCACAATACAACTTGAGTGGTCTTTCAATCCCTTCAACTATTTGCAGCCCTGTGACAAAATTTCTCAGCCAAATGCCCTGGTCAGATGCCTCATGAATTGCTACGAATTCTGCTGCCATGGTTGATGAGGCAGTAAGACCTTGCTTGGCACTACGCCAAGAAACTGCTCCACCAGCTAACAGAAAGACATAGCCTGAAGTTGATCTTAAGCTGTCTTGGCATCCCGCAAAATCCGAGTCAGAGTACCCAGTGATCTCTAACTGGTCTGACCTCCTATATGTGAGCATGTAGTTTCTTGTTCTCTTCAAATATCTCATGACCCTCTTGGCTGCTTTCCAATGGTCAAGACCTGGATTGCTTAAATATCTGCCTAAAATCCCTACTATGAACGCTATGTCTGGACGCGTACATACTTGGGCATACATAAGACTCCCTACAGCTGAAGCATAAGGGATCTTTTGCATTTCTTGAATTTCCAAACTTCCCTTAGGGCACTGTTTGAGACTAAACTTGTCTCCCTTAGCAACTGGGGTGTCCCCTGGTTTGCAATCCTGTAACCCAAACCTTTTGAGAACCTTATCGATATAGCTCTTTTGTGACAATCCAAGAATACCTCGAGATCTGTCTCGGTGTATCTGAATTCCTAATACAAAAGAGGCGTCACCAAGATCTTTCATCTCAAAATGCTTTGATAGAAATTTCTTAGTTTCGTGCAACATGCCTATATCGTTAGTGGCAAGCAGTATGTCATCAACATACAAGACCAGGAAAATATGTCTGCTCCCACTGAACTTATGATACACACAATCATCAACTGTATTCATCTCAAAACCAAATGAGAGAATTACTTGATGAAATTTATGGTACCATTGACGAGAAGCTTGTTTTAGCCCATAAATGGATTTTCTTAGTTTGCACACCATATTCTTTGGGTCTCCCAACACAAAGTTTTCTGGCTGCACCATATAGATCGTCTCATCAATGTCGCCATTGAGAAAAGCTGTTTTTACATCCATTTGATGAAGCTCCAAATTAAAGTGAGCAACAAGAGCCATGATTATTCTTAAAGAGTCCTTCGATGAAACCGGAGAGAAAGTCTCTTTATAATCAATCCCTTCCTTTTGAGTATAACCCTTAGCTACAAGACGTGCCTTATATCTCTCCACATTACCATTGGAATCCCGCTTGGTTTTAAAAATCCATTTGCAACCAATGGGTTTCTTTCCTTCAGGTAATGGGATAAGTTCCCAAACTGAATTGTCTTGCATAGACTTGTACTCCTCATTCATTGCTTCGATCCACTTATCTGAACGAGAATCTTGCATGGCTTGATGAAAGTTGACTGGGTCGTCTTCCGTCATGCCAACATTTTCCTCTACCTCATTGATAAATACTACATAATCATCCGAAATAGCATTTTTCCTTTCTCTAGTGGATCTCCGCAATGGAGCTGGCTCTTGAGGCACTTGTTCTTGAGGATCTTGAATTTGATCTGGATTTTGTTCTTCCTGAACAACCAGATCATCTTGAGTTTGTTCAATAATGGGAAAGTCAATTGGTGGAAGAATCAGTTCTGGAATTGTTACCGATTCTTCCTCAAAGACAAAATCTTTAACCTTAATCTTCCCCCCAAACTCAATATCCTCAAAGAACGTTGTCGTTCCCGTCTCAAAAATTGTTCTCAAATTAGGATCATAAAATTTATAGCCCCTTGATTTTTCTGAGTACCCTATAAAATAGCTGCTAATTGTTCGGGGTTCAAATTTCTTTTCATTCGGCCTATAAGGCCTTGCCTCAGCTGGACATCCCCAAACATGAAGGTGCTTCAGACTAGGCTTACGCCCAATCCAAAGCTCATAAGGTGTTTTAGCCGCTGCCTTAGTTGGTACTCTATTAAGAATGTATGCTGCTGTTTTTAATGCCTCTCCCCAGAGTGACTCTGGCAAGGTGGAATGACAAATCATACTCCTTACCATATCCTTAAGAGTCCTGTTTCGTCTTTCAGCTACACCATTCATGCTGGGTGACCCCGGCATAGTGTATTGTGGGACGATTCCACATTCCTCTAGGTATTTGGCAAATGGTCCCGGACGTTGTTCACCTGAACCGTCATATCTGCCGTAGTATTCACCACCACGATCAGATTTGACCTTTTTAATTCTTTTATTAAGTTGATTCTCAACTTCTGCCTTAAAGGATTTGAACACGTCTATTGATTGGGACTTTTCGTGAATTAGGTAAAGGTAGGCATATCTAGAGTAATCGTCTATGAATGATATAAAATATTGTTGACCATTCCAAGAAGGAGTTGGAAATGGCCCACAGATGTCCGTATGTATCAATTCTAAGACGTCTGTAGCTCTATATGCGCCTAATTTCTTATCTTTAGTCTGTTTTCCTTTAATGCATGCTACACAAACGTTAAAGTCTGTGAAGTCAATGGAATCTAAAATTCCATCTGACACAAGTCGTTCAACTCTATTTTTAGAGATGTGACCTAGACGTTTGTGCCAAAGCACTCCTGAATTGAAATTGTCAATTTTCCGCTTAGTACCACGTGATTCCACATTCAAGGTTTCATTATAGTTAGCCACAGTTTCCAACAAATAAAGATTATCATAACCAGAAAGTAAACCGGTTCCAACAACATTCGAATTTAAAGACAAAGTAAATTCTTTATTCCCGAATGAACAATAATATCCTGATTTGTCCAAATAAGAAATAGAGATCAAATTCCGTCTAAATGACGGTACAACAAAAGTGTCTTTTAAATCCAAATAATGACCGGAACTTAATAATAATCTAAATTTTCCTATGGCTTCAACTTCTACCTTCTTCCCATCTCCTACATAGATGCATCTTTCAGTATCACTAGGCTTTCGGAAGTTCAGGCAACCCTGCATTGAAACACTGATGTTAGTAGTTGCACCAGAGTCTAACCACCAAGTGTTTCCAGGTACTGAAGCTAAATTAACCTCAGAACAGACCAAAGACAGAATCATACCTTTCTTAACACGCCAAGCGTGATATTTGGCACAATCCTTCTTCACGTGTCCAGAACTCCTGCAGAAGAAGCAGTTGTTATCCTTAGTCTGCTTCTTTTGTTCTGGACCCTTAGCAGCAGCTTTGTTCTTGGGCTCCTCAATTCTTTTCCTTTTGCCCTTGTCTTTAGAGATGCTAGTAAAGTGAGCACTTTCAGTCCTATCTTGCTTCAGCCTGTCCTCTTCTTGCACACATAATGAAATGAGCTCATTAAGAGTCCATTTCTCCTTTTGACAATTATAAGTCACCTTAAACTGACTGAATTGCGAAGGAAGAGACAGCAATACTAAATGAATGAGTAAGTCATCTGACAACTCAAGCTTTAGACCTTTAAGCTTAGAAGCAATGTTGGACATCATCATAATGTGCTCTCTTATATTTCCCTTGCCTTGATACTTCATGGAAATTAAATTCTAAAGCAAAAAACTTGTTTCAGCCTTATCACTTTTTACAAAGCGTTTTTCCATCTCAGCAAGGAAATTTTTAGTTGTATCTATCTCATCCGAGACAGCACCTCTAAAGACTTCAGGAATCCCACGCTTTATGATCATAAGACTTATGCGATTTGAGCGATCCTATTTCTCATACTCTAATTTTTCTTCAGAAGAACTAGAGTCCTTAGGAGTAGGGGGTCGTTCAATTCTTAATGCAAGGTCTAGATCCATGCAGCCAAGAACAATCAGAATGTTCTCTTTCCATTCCTTAAAATTTGTCCCATCAAGGACAGGAATAGAACTCAAATTTGCAGATATGGAAGCAACCTTTGTTGTAAATTAAATAAAGAACGAAACGTAGAAACTCACATTATAAGAAAATAAATCAATAAATAAATAAATACATATGTTCAAATCATGTAATTTAACCTATCTCAAGATACCCAGTGCACCATTGATGTCAAGTCTTTGGACAGTAACACCAACTGCTAGTGGTACTCTTGTTACAACGATCAAATATTGACAATAAGACATGTCAAACAATAAACCTTCCTTTGGGCCGATTTACTGCTCACATGTATACCAAATAATTGTCACACATTTATCATCGCAGGTGTACCATGTAATTCTGCCAAATATTAACCTTCCTTTGGGCCGGTCAATACCCGCATGAATAAACATATACACAGCCATTTGACACTCTTCACGAGCAATTTAGACAAGAGAGGTCACTTTGGCGACGTCAAGTTTCAATTAACTCATTCAAAAATGTCAAACTTGACTTGAACATATATTTATTATATCCAAATAAAACAATATTTAAAAAATATTGTTCACTAATATAAACTTTATTTTATTAGTATTAAAAAAATATTTATATCCAAATAAAACAATAATAAAAAAATATTTATTTTTCACTAATATAAACTTTATTTCATTAGTATTTGATAATTATTGTTTTATCAAAAAAATTGGATCTGAAGTTATAGCAGCCCTGAAATTATCTCCAATCATGGACTGTATTGTAATAAAATTTTCTACAGTAAATATACTTGCTGATAGCATATCAGTTAGGCATCAATTTCAACATAAGCCAAAACAAAAACAGGAAAAGCAAAATTAAAATCACTGTGGAAAAATATATAGTATTATAAGATTCATTTCAAAAAAAAAATCCTATAAATATACATACCCAAATTACAAACCCTAAGATTTAGAACTAAATTAATATTTCAAAATTAACCGATAAATAAGAAAACCAGTACACAAATATTCAGTCTTATTATATTTAATCCACTTTTATCCCTAAGTTCACAGACACCTTGACGATCAACAAACACTCACTATAACAACTTTTCAATTTAAGAATACAAAATTAAAACCTTAATTTTTTTCTTTCATATTCGGTTAAACACATGCACAAGGGAGGGTGAGAGGTATTCTTAGATTGAGTTGCCTCAGACCACTAACATCAGCATCACACCACAGGTCTTAATTACACAAATACCAAATATCCATATATCATAATTTTATCCAAAAAATAAAAAAAAAAATAAACCCTAAGTATATAGGAATTGAGAAATATCAATCAATGGCTAATTCGAAAACTATTAAATCTCAATCCCAAATTGAATTTCAAAACCAAGGCAATAACCGAATTTCATCATGAATTAAACATGGTAGGCTCTGATACAACTTGTTAACTATCCATGCCAATGACATGAAGAATAACCAAGGGCGGAAGCGTACCTGTGGGAATTGCCATTGATGAATGTAAGACCCATAATTTTAAAGTACACTTTATGTATTTATTGTGTTTTGGATTTTGGCCCTGAGGCTTTTTAGCCAAAATTAATAATATTATGGTGTGTATAGGATCAAAAAGTTATTTTGACCCCGTTTAGAATTACTCGTCGATAAATAAATTTAAATTAAGTGCGGTAAATCCTTTTCGGAGAATTTAATGCGTTACGGGTAAAAAGGTGATTTAACAAATATCTAGATATTTTGAGATATTTGTTAAGTTATATTTAATATATAT
>NC_021162.2:39189774-39246928 GCF_000331145.2 Cicer arietinum | reverse complement strand
GGTGTCTTCACTGATTATGGCTAGACAACAAGAGTTGTGGGAAGCTTTTAGAGACCTACACTTGAACGTAGAGTTCGGACCGGGAATTTTGAAATTCGGAATGATTAAGATCTCGAGTGGATTACTTGAAGACATTGCGAATTCTCAGGATGACGTCTTAATTCAAGAGAAGAGGAATCTAATAGTACAAGGGAAGACGACTGAGTTCAAGATTGGGGCAGATAATGTTTTGCGGTGTAATGGTAGGATTTGTGTACCAGGAATTACAGATATGCGGAAAACGATTTTAGAAGAGGCGCATAAGAGTAAGCTGAGTATTCATCCTGGGGCAACAAAGATGTATCAGGATTTGAGGCAGAATTATTGGTGGCCAGGAATGAAGAAACATGTGGCGGAATATGTATCCACTTGTCTAACTTGTCAGAAAGCGAAGGTGGAACATCAGCGACCTGCTGGAATGTTGCAACCTTTAGATATACCTGAATGGAAGTGGGACAGCATTTCCATGGATTTTATAACCGGATTACCGAAGACAAGGAGGAAGAATGATTCTATATGGGTGATAGTGGACCGGCTGACTAAATCTGCTCACTTTTTACCGGTAAGGACCACCTATAAGGTAGATCAGCTAACGGAGATCTACATTGCTGAAATTGTGAGGTTACACGGGGTACCATCGAGCATTGTATCAGACCGTGATCCGAAGTTCACATCGCATTTTTGGGGAGCATTGCACGAAGCGTTGGGAACGAAGCTACGATTGAGTTCAGCTTACCATCCACAAACGGACGGACAGACTGAAAGGACAAATCAGTCCTTGGAAGATCTGTTGAGAGCATGTGTTTTAGATGATAGAGGAAGTTGGGATGATGTACTTCCGTTGATTGAGTTCACTTACAACAATAGTTTCCACGCGAGCATTGGAATGGCACCTTATGAGGCTTTATATGGGCGCAAGTGTCAAACGCCCTTGTGTTGGTATAAAGACGGTGAGAATATGATTGTCGGACCAGAGATGGTGCAACAGACCACAGCTAAAGTAAGGAAGATCAAGGAGAAAATGAAGACTTCACAAGATCGCCAGAAGAGTTACGCGGACAAGCGTCGCAGACTTTTGGAATTCGAACAGGGTGACCATGTATTTCTGAGAGTCACACCTACTACTGGAGTAGGTAGAGCCTTGAAATCGAAGAAGTTGACTCCGAAATTCATTGGACCATATCAGATTTCTGCACGAATTGGGCCGGTTGCTTATCGGATTGCATTACCTCCGATACTGTCCAATATCCATGACGTGTTTCATGTGTCGCAGTTGAGGAAATATCTCGCAGATCCATCTCACGTGATCGAACCAGACACAATCCAGCTAAAGGATAACCTGTCGTTCGAAGTACCACCCGTGAGAATTGATGACAGGAAGATTAAGCGGTTGAGGACCAAGGATGTTTCGTTGGTCAAGGTGATCTGGAACCCAATTACTGGAGATGCGACTTGGGAACTGGAGAGCAAGATGAGGGAACAACACCCAGAGTTATTTATCGATGCATAGTTTCGAGGACGAAACTAATTTTAGGGGGGGAGTAATGTAAGACC
Source organism: Cicer arietinum (assembly GCF_000331145.2). Classification (NCBI taxonomy): domain Eukaryota; kingdom Viridiplantae; phylum Streptophyta; class Magnoliopsida; order Fabales; family Fabaceae; genus Cicer; species Cicer arietinum. The sequence goes on along the minus strand of NC_021162.2, from coordinate 39,245,335 downwards.
CATAATTTTAAAGTACCGTTTATGTATTTTTGGTGTATTTTGGATTTTGGCTCGGAGGCTTTTAAGCCAAGGTTAATAATATTTTGGAGTTTTATAATCGAAAAGATATTTCGATGCCAATTAGAATTTCTCGTCGATAAATAAATTGAATTTAACTGCGGAAAATCCTTTACGGAGAATTTAAGGCGTTTCGGGTGAAACGGTAATTTAATAAATATCTAGATTTTGAGATATTTGTTAAGTTATATTTATTATATTTATATATGTTTGTTTGGAGGGAAAAAGAAAGGAAAACTAGAAGGAAGGAAAAGGAAAAGAAAATAGTATATAAAGGAAGGAAGGAAAAAGGAAGAAAGGAAAAACAAAGGAAAGAAAAAGAAAGGAAGGAAATTTCAAATTTCCATCTCCTTCCTCTGAACCTCACGCGAGCAAAACCCAAAATTCCATCCTTCTCCATTTTTCGTTTTCGTTGCTTCCTTTTCTTCAAAGCTAGTGACCCAAGGTTGGGTGAGAGTTAGATCAAGGTTTTCGCAACTCCACTCTTCCTCTTTGATTCGAAAACGAAGAAAAACGGTTTTTGAGATCCAAACACAAACCCCTCCGTTTCTTCTAGATCCGAACCTCATTTCTCGAAGAGACAGAAGGGAAAGTTGCTCACCACCACGCTACGGTGCTAGTGAACTAATTTGGAAGCGGCGTTGCGAGCGGAAAATTTACCGGAATTACTCGCGGTACCGGAAACGCGCGTTAAAGCTAACGTTGAGGTAAGGGCTCCTTCCAAACTTCTAGTTTGCATTAGGGACTTATCTGTGGTTGTGTGGGAAGGAATTTGTTAGGGTTTAATGTATCGATTTGGGGAAAAACGAAACTAATGCGTTATGGGTAAAACCTTAGAGTTAGGTTTTGTTTATATTGATGAATGGTTCGTGGTAAATGAATTTGAAGTCATTGTGTAAGATTTTGGGTAAATGAAACTTGTGTGTTTTGAGTAGTGGATTGTGTCGATTTGTGTTCGTTGTTTTTGACATGCTCTTAATTGATATTGATGAAATTTGATATGTGTATGGTTGGATTTGTGAATAAATGAATTGATATGTTTTGATGTGAGAATTTGTTGAGTTTGTGTTGTGTGAAATTTGAAAACCATTAAGTTAAATGAGTATTAAGAATGGGGAATCTCTTAATGTCTCGTTTACTTAATGTGCGTTTGTTTGTGAAAAATCGTTTAAGTTAACTGGGCGTTAAGAATGGGGAATCTCTTAATGTCTCGGTTACTTAATGTTCGTTTTTGAAAATCGTTTCAGTAAATGAGTATTAAGAATGGGGAATCTCTTAATGTCTCGGTTACTTAATGTTCGTTTTTGAAAATCGTTTCAGTAAATGAGTATTAAGAATGGGGAATCTCTTAATGTCTCGGTTACTTAATATTTTGTTTTGAAAATCGTTTAAGTTAACTGGGCGTTAAGAATGGGGAATCTCTTAATGTCTCGGTTACTTAATATTTTGTTTTGAAAATCGTTTAAGTTAACTGGGCGTTAAGAATGGGGAATCTCTTAATGTCTCGGTTACTTAATATTTTGTTTTGAAAATCGTTTAAGTTAACTGGGCGTTAAGAATGGGGAATCTCTTAATGTCTCGGTTACTTATTATTTTGTTTGGAAAATTGTTTAAGTTAACTGGGCGTTAAGAATGGGGAATCTCTTAATGTCTCGGTTACTTAATATTTTGTTTTAAAGAAAAATCGTTTAAGTTAACTGGGCGTTAAGAATGGGGAATCTCTTAATGTCTCGGTTACTTAATATTTTGTTTTAAAGAAAAATCGTTTAAGTTAACTGGGCGTTAAGAATGGGGAATCTCTTAATGTCTCGGTTACTTATTATTTTGTTTGGAAAATTGTTTAAGTTAACTGGGCGTTGAGAATGGGGAATCTCTTAATGTCTCGGTTACTTAATATTTTGTTTTAAGAAAAATCGTTTAAGTTAACTGGGCGTTAAGAATGGGGAATCTCTTAATGTCTCGGTTACTTAATATTTTGTTTTGAAAATCGTTTAAGTTAACTGGGCGTTAAGAATGGGGAATCTCTTAATGTCTCGGTTACTTAATATTTTGTTTTAAAGAAAAATCGTTTAAGTTAACTGGGCGTTAAGAATGGGGAATCTCTTAATGTCTCGGTTACTTAATATTTTGTTTTGAAAACCGTTTAAGTTAACTGGGCGTTAAGAATGGGGAATCTCTTAATGTCTCGGTTACTTAATATTTTGTTTTGAAAATCGTTTAAGTTAACTGGGCGTTAAGAATGGGGAATCTCTTAATGTCTCGTTTACTCGTGTATGTTTTGGTAAGTTGTGCTGACCCGGGATAGGTGGCACCTCGGTAAACGGTACGGACCCGTGATAGGTAGTACGTTTACGACTTACGTTCCTGCGGGAATTGCGTTTGTCCGTGAGAGACTGCGCAGGGGTTTGTCCGTGAGAGACTACGCCCTGGTTTAAGTTAGATGAGAATTAAGAATGGGGAATCTCTTAATGTCTCGTTTACTCGTGTATGTTTTGGTAAGTTGTGCTGACCTGGGATGGGTGGCACCTCGGTAAACAGTACAGACCCGTGATAGGTAGTACGTTTACGACTTACGTTCCTGAGGGAATTGTGTTTGGTAAGTTGTGCTGACCCGGGATAGGTGGCACCTCGGTAAACAGTACGGACCCGTGATAGGTAGTACGTTTACGACTTACGTTCCTGCGGGAATTGCGTTTGTCCGTGAGAGACTGCGCAGGGGTTTGTCCGTGAGAGACTACGCCCTGGTTTAAGTTAGACGAGAATTAAGAATGGGGAATCTCTTAATGTCTCGTTTACTCGTGTATGTTTTGGTAAGTTGTGCTGACCCGGGATAGGTGGCACCTCGGTAAACGGTACGGACCCGTGATAGGTAGTACGTTTACGACTTACGTTCCTGAGGGAATTGTGTTTGTCCGCAAGAGACTACACCCTGTTGATTTGTGAACTGTTGGTTCATTTTTGTTGTGTAGTAATGTGTTATAAATGCTAAGTGTTATGTTTTGGAATTTGGTGATAACATGTTTGATTGCAATACCATTTCGAAATCCATGATGTTGTATTAATTGTGTTGAAAATGCTAAGTGTTATGTGTTGATTGTTGTGTGTAAGTATGATGGTTATCGAGATCCCAATTGTCGTGGTAATCGCGTAGGAATTGCTAAGTGTTAGGTTGTGAACGTGATTAGGAATGACTTGAGTAAATGCATGAATTTTTGGAAAAACGATCAGGGAAATCGATTTCCCAATCGATTGGATGAGTTGCAGGAAGTTCACCATTTTGACCTAATCGATTTGCCAATCGATTGTATAAATATATCTTTCAAAATCTTTTAAGAAATCGATTTGGAAATCGATTGGCAGAGAGGCAGGAACTCAGCAAAACTGCCGAAATCGATTTGGAAATCGATTTGGCAACCCAGGGACTCATCAGAACTGACAAAATCGACTTAGAAATCGATTTGGTCATGCAGAAACTCAGCAGAACTGACCAAATCGATTTGGCAATCGATTTCCTCAGCAAAAGTACTTATTTTGAGTTAGATAATCGATTTCTCAATTGATTTATCAATGCTTTGGTCAGTTATGTATTACTTAATGGTTTGAGAACTTCATTTTGAGTTCATTGTTAATTGACAAGCATTATATGAACTTTTAGCATATGGAAAATCCTTTTAAGGTGCATGCTTAGTTGAAAGGTTATTTTGTGCATTTAAAACTTAAATGTTATGTGTTATCTGTTATTTTCGGTTGGTGACCTTTACAATTATTGTGGAAATCTGGGCTTCGCCCTCAGATGAGAGTCAGGACGATCCTACCGATTCGTACCCTACGGACGGGAATGGAGATGGGAACGCTTGACTGCAGCTACGTTAGGAGGATCTCACGGGGCGCGTGGAGATTACCCAGGGTGTTTAGTTGTGTTGAAATATGATCAGATTAGGTTGACATAGAGGGATCAGATGTCTTTCTTTTGTATTGTATTTATTTTAAAATGGAAGACTGTACCTATACTAATATTGTCAGCTTGACATGTTATTTTCAATGGGTTACATGTACCATTTGTTGTTGTGTAAATGGTTTGGATTTATAATTGGAGTGACTTTTCCGCTGCTTGTAAATTATAATGACTCAATTATTTATCCAAAGGCATTTCTTTATTTATTGCTCTGCTTTATTTTAAATTCTTTTGAAAAAAAAATACACCCTCGCTTTGAAAATCGGGGTGTTACAATGAAATCCTAGGATGATGATGATAGAGCCAATGGGTTGGGTGATCTTCCTCAGCAAAACACCCTGAAGACCTTGCTCTCTTGATGGGGATAGAGAGAACCAGAGAGTTTTCTTCTTTAGGGTTTTGAAACTGAATAGTCTTATTGTGTTTGCCTTGGGGACCATTACCCCTATATATAACTATTATTAGTTATATCCCAAATTGCAGTATTTCCAATTCAGCCCCTCATTAAATTAGAAACTGCCTGGTATCTACACTATTAATTTTCATAACTATTATGCTCTTTAGTCATAAACTATTATATATTATTTGACCCCTAGTTTATTGGCTAATTATATAATGACCCTAACACACTTTATTAATTAATTACATATGTGACCCAATAATCTTACAGGATGACGTTAAAGACCGTGTATCTCGCATTACTCTTGACTATTAGTCAGAGGAAGACATTAATTTGATTGTTAAGATTAAGGTTTTGATTATATTATTTTTCATTGATTTATACAATTTTTATATGTAATGTTAATGTGTTTTTCGTTTTCTTGGTCACTAAATCAAATTGTACTATTTTTATTTTAATTGTACATAAAATTTATTTTTCTAACAAAAAATAAATAATTAAAACCTCCAATAACAAAAGCTAAGAGATTTTACCTCAATTAAAGAAGCAATAAAGAAAATATACATTACGCTTACTTTTTCTTAACGAAAAATTTAAATTAATAAAAAAAACTTTATAAAAATTTAAATTAATAATTTACATTTAAATTCCTCTATGATCATGCGGCTAAAACCCATGACATAGGAATCTTAAACCTGTATTACTACTTATCATAACTTGTAACAAACATTTCATTTGATAAGGAAGGGACATTATGTGCAAAAATGTTATATATATATATAAATTAAACTTGAGTGAAGGCAAAATTCAAAGAGTTAATGTTGATTAATGTTGATAAATCTAAATGACTATGTGTTGCAGAATAAACATACATGAATGATTGCAAAAAAAGGTAGATGGTACTAAATAAACGAAATATCCTTTATTCTTGTTTTATAAATAAATTACAATATATATTGTTTGTAATTTGAAACTTATTTGTCACTTATTGATAAATCTTTTTTTTTATGACTTTTGAGGTATGTATATCTTGCATGTTAGCTCAATCCAAAAAAACAATAGAAATATCAAATGTTACACGATGTATATTTCTTATACCACTTATTAGTAATCTCACTAAAATAATATATTTCATCTCGTCTAACACTTCGTAAACAGTTTGAGACACACTCTCTATTATCATCATGTTTAGCATTGTAAATTTGCACACTCTTTACCCTATTGTTCCAATTAAAATTGCACCAAAACAAAGTTGTTCCAAAAATGTTGGGTCTAAATGACCATGATGTTTTTTCCTCACTTGGTAGATTTGTTACGCCTAAATCATCATCATATGATTGACAATGCACAACAAGTTTATTAGGAGCTCCCAAATCATTTTCAACAACAACAGTTGTGTCTCTAGGGTGGTACTGCAATGTAAAATTAAAATCCTTGAGAGTCTCCATCCATCTTCTCTGACGCGTGTTCAATTCCTTCTGATCAAACAAATATTTCAAACTCTTATGGTCACTGAACGTTGTGAATGTGCATCCATATACGTTGTTCCTCCATATCTTTAAGGCAAAAACTATCGCAGCAAACTCCAAATCACGAGTAGGATAGTTTCTTTCATGAGTCTTCAATTGTCTTGCGGCGTAGGCTACAAACTTCTTGTATGGCATCAGAATACATCCCAAACCTTGGTGAGACGCATCACACTAAACATCGTATGGTTCTTCTGGTTGTGGTAAGAACAATACTGGTGAGGTTGTCAGCTTTTCCAAGTAATTGAAAATTTTCATCACATTTCTCTGTCTATGTGAACGATTAATCATTTCTAGTGATTTGTTTCAATGGAGGTACAATCTTAGCAAAACCTTCAATAAACCTCTTGTAGTATCTTGTCAGTTCGATGAAACTTCGTATGTTTGTAATAGTTTGAGGCGGTTTCTAAGCGAGGACCGTCTCAATATTTGCAGAATCCACAAGAATAATTCATTGGTTATCACATGTCCTAGGAATGTTCACTTCTTCTAGCCAAAACTCTCACTTCGAATGATTGACATACAGTTGCTTCTAGAATAAAACTTCAAGAACTTGACGAAAATGCTCTCCATGTTCTTCCTCATTCCTTGAATAAATCAATATATCATCGATGAACACTACAACAAACTTATTTATCAATGGGCTAAAGATTCTATTCATGTAATCCATAAAAGTTATTGGTGCACTGGTAATTCCAAATGGTATAACAAGATATTCATAATATCCTTAACAAGTTCTGAAAGCAGTTTACTGAATATCTCTGTCTCTTACTCGAGTATGATGGTAACCTGACTTGAAATCAATCTTTGAAAACATCGCGACTCCACGGGTGCATTACATAGCCAAACGGCATCCGCCGATAAGCAAACACCCCACAAGGACATGTAAATGCAATTTTCTCTTGATCCTCGGGTGCAACAACTATCTGATTGTACCCCGAGTAGCCATCTAGGAAGTAGTAATACCCATGTCTAGCTAGCCGCTCAAGCATCTGGTCAATGAAAGGGAGCGAGAAATGATCCTTCCTCGTAGCATTGTTTAATCTTCTATAATCAATACAAACTCTCCACCCTGTAACCGTGTGCGTAGGAATTAGCTCGCTCTTTTCATTTGTGATGACGGTCGTTCCACCCTTTTTTAGTACAACTTGGACGGGACTCACCCAAGAGCTATCTGAAATGGGTAAATGAGACCGACTTCTAGGAGCTTTACCACTTCTTTGCTAATCACTTCTTTCATTGCCGAATTCAATCTTCTTTGGGGTTGTACACGCGGTTTTTGATTTTCCTCCATAAGGATTTTGTGCATACAAAAAGTTGGACTTATTCCCTTCAAGTCCTCAATGGACCAACCGATGGCACCCTTATGCTTCAGCAAAATTCTCAACAACGTCTCTTCTTGTAACTCACTGAAGCTTGCACCGATGATAGTTGGATTCTTATCTTTTTCACCCAGGAATACATATTTCAAATGAGGAGGCAACTGCTTGAGTTTAATCAGTGGTGTCTCTTTCTTTTTCTCTAAGGACTCGTCTTCATTCCCTTTCAACTCCTCCCATATAGTAGGGAAACGGGGGGAGTAAGATGGTGATGCTTCTAATATGGCTAAAACCTCTTTCACCTTTGGATCTTCACTTTCTTTAACAACATTGTAGGGTAGGCATAACTCTCTTTCTAATGGTAGAATGGGTGCTTAATGCTCAATTTCTTCGTCGACTATCACATCAAAAATCTCAATTCGATTGCACCCTTCTCTTTCTTTTGAATGTTCCATGGCTTTTAGAATATTGGAAGTGACAATTTCTTCATTTACCTTTAAGGTTAATGTGTCATCGGCTACATCAATCATAGCTCGCCTTGTTGCTAAGAATGGTCTCCTCAAGATCAAAGAAATTTCATTATCCTCCTTCATGTCTAGTACCACGAAATCCACTGGAAAAATGAACTTATCCACTTTGACCAACACATCTTCCACCACTCCATATGGGTGTTTCATTGAGCGATCTGCAAATTGTAACATCAGTTATGTGTCTTTGACTCTTTCAATTCCTAGCTTTTTATATATGGATAGGGGAATAAGACTCACACTAGCCCCAAGATCACACAGGGTCTTCCCAAAAATTCTATTTCCAATAGCGCAAGGGATCGAGAAGCTTCCAGGATCCTTGAGCTTCGATGGCAGCTTCCTCTATGGGATAACACTACACTCTTTGGTATGCATCACTATTTCACCGCCGATTTTTCTTTTCTTTGACAGAATGTCCTTCATGAACTTGGTGTATGTCGGCATCTGCTCTAGTGCTTCTGCAAAAGGAATGTTAATTTGCAATTTTTAAAAAATATCAAGAAACCTACTGAATTATTTTTCAGTTTCTTCCTTTTTTAATCTTTGAGGAAACGAAAGTCGAATTTTGGGATTTAGTAATGTCTCCTTTTTCTGCACCACATGTTCTTCCTCCTTTTCAAGAGCGATGTGCTCTTCAACCGATGTCGGGGTGACCATTTCCTCCGAGTGGGTTAAAGTTGAAGTACTCACACTCTGTTTGGCTTTAGGTGGTACTTTTTCATTTACCTTGTCACTCCTCGTTGTCACGGGATTAACATTATTTCGTGGATTCGGAACTGTGTCACTAGGCAAATTTTCAAGCGCTCTTTGTGCTAGTCGTTGAGAAAGTTGACCCAGTTGGGTCTCCAGATTTTTTGTTGATGCTGAGTGATTTTTCTGGATGACTCTTGACTCTTCAATGAAAGAACTTGTGTTTGTTACTATCTTCTCAATAACACTCTCCCAAGCAGCTTTTGGAGGTGGAACTTGATTTGCTTAATCTCTTTGTTGATCTTTCCAAGAAAAATTTGGATGATTTCTCTAATCAAGATTGTACGTACTAGAGTAGGGATTGTTCTGCTTCCCATTGTTACCTATAAAATTCACCTTTTCTAGTTCTTTTGTATCATCTTCATTCGGTACTTCACAAGCTCCATTTTAATGTGCTCCCCCATAAAAGTCACAACCATTATGTTTCAATAATTTGACAGGTTCCACTTGGAGTTGTATAATTAGAGTTGCCATCCCCTCCTTTATCTCAGTGGAAATAACATCTTTTATCTATTTTGAGAGCAACCTCCCTTGACCCAACCCATCATCCATAACATTCAATTCTAGTATACCACTTGTTGACCCACTACCTCTATCATACAACATCATTTGTTCATTTGATGCCATGATCTTGATAATTTTGCATGCTTCTGATGCAGTCTTGTAATTCAAAGAAACCCCTACTGTAGTATCCCACATAATTCTAGTGCAAGGTCTCAAACCATTACAAAATATTTGCATCTGAACAGTGTTGTATAAGCATGATTGGGCCATCATGCTAGTAAAATCTTGAACCTCATGTAAGTGTCACGGAGAGACTCTCATTCTTTTTATTTGTAATTGAAAATCTCTTGCCTTTTTATAACGAACACTACTGGGGGAAAGTATTGTTCCAAGAAGATATCTTCAAGGTCATTCAATGTGGTGATGCTACTAGCGGGTAAGGAATGAAACCACTCATTAGCATCATCTTTCAATAACAATGGATATAGTCTCAACCTCTTGCCTTCTTTAGAACAAGCATCCACCTTCACTCTTTCACATAGTTCAAAGAAGTTTGTGAGATGTCTATTGGTGTCTTCTTTATGTTTATCTGCAAAATGAATCTCCTTCAACTCTCGGTATAGAGCGGGACTTATTTCAAACTTGTTGACTATAACTAGTTGGTTATGGAAGGCCAACCGAACACGATTTCTATTTCGATTCCCATACTCGTTGAGGGTATGTTTAGGTGGTAGTGGATCGGCCATCTCCGCAAATATAAAGAAATCCCCCAAATAATCTTCTTCCACTACTAATTGTCTTTCCCTTTGTCTCCTTTCTCGAACCGCCTTTCGATTTGCTTTCACAGTTTTTTTGATTTCTGGATCAAAGAGAAGTTCAACTGAGGACTGGCCTTGCATACAAGGTTAGACAAATTGTGAGTAATGAACAATTTTAAAATAAAGAAAAATAAATAATTATAATAAAAACAAAAATTTTATTGTAGAGAAAAAATTTCAATTAAGTAAATAAATTATAACTCAATAGTTATATAGCAATCCCCGACAACGGTGCCATAAACTTGATAGCGTTTTAGCAAGTGTACTGAATCGTTGCAAGTAATAATAAAATGGTAGTACCGAATGTCAAACTCAAGGATTGCGTTTTACTATCGAGTTATATTTAATTACTAAAATTGAACAAAAAAATTCCAAATTGATTGAAATAATATTTAAAATTAACAACAGTAATAAAATTGATCCTTTATAATAAAGAAATGTCAGGGATGAGTTTTACTTCGAATCCAACATTGGTTCCTAATTTGATCCTAGTTACTAAATTCCTTTATTGAATTATTACCGAATTCTCTTTATTATTCTTGCCCTAATGTCTTAGTGACAAAACCTTTAATTCCAAAGTAACTCCTAATTCCTTAGTGGATTTAAAATTAGAATTAAGCTTTACGGTATAAGAATTCTATTTTTAAACTACTAGATTTGTAACAAATTTAATTGGTTTCATGACATACATCTATCCCTAGACTACAACATCATGAATTTTTCATCTAGAACATTCATAAAGTCCACTTTCGTTTCAAAATACGAATCGTAGAACATTTTAAAGTTGATCAAGCAATAAAAAGCATTAAACATAGAGATGTGAAAAATAATTCAATAAACTCATTCATATAGATAGAAATCAAATCAGAAAAATAAGGGTTTTATTATGTTACACTCATCGCTAACAAATAGGGTTTAGTTACTCATGACAAAGATAGAAAAGATAGAGATTAGAGAAGAATTACAAGAAGGATCCATAAATGATTCTTGATAAAACTACTCCAATGGTGTTAGAAACAGCCGTCTCTGAGTTTCTCTACTAGGGCACAAGTTTCCAAACTTCCGAATAGTAAAAAAAATATACCTAAAAAGTGAGAAAAATGTGTTTTAATGTGTTCTGATGCGTATCACGCACCTTAAGCGCGTTCTAGAAGGTTTAGTGTAGAAATGCGCCCTAGGCGCAAGTTTCACGCTTCAAGCGCACAATATCTTTTGTCTAGAGTTTAGTGAAAATTGTAGCTATGGATCATAGCTTTCATTTGCACTTGGTTTGACTCCAATTGGATATCTACAACTCCAGATATGGCTGAAATAATCCACATAGGTCATGATGATTTTTCACCAAAATTCAGCACTGCACTAAAACAACGAAGCCACGTAAAACTACGAAAAATCACTACTTAATCAAGGAAATAAGAACATAAACATTTTATTAACTCAAAGAAATGGAATCAACAACATTTATCAATTAACTCCTCAAATGAACTAATAATCATAGATAAATAAAACTAAAAACAATGAAAAAATATGCATATGATGAGGAGTAAATAGTCCTCATCCATCTTCTTTGACACATGTTCAATTCCTTTTGATCAAACAAATATTTCAAATTCTTATGGTCACTAAACAATGTGAATGTGCATCCATATAAGTAGTGCCTCCATATCTTTAATGCAAAAACTATCGCAGCAAGCTCCAAATCATGAATAGGATAGTTTCTTTCATGAGTCTTCAATTGTCTTGCGGCGTAGGCTACAACCTTCTTGTATTGCATCAGAAATATCCCAAACCTTGATGAGACGCTTCACAGTAAACTTCGTATGGTTCTTCTAGTTGTGGTAAGAACAATATTGGTGAGGTTGTCAGCTTTTCCTTAAGTAAGTGAAAATTTTCCTCACACTTCTCTGCCTATGCGAACAGTTAATCCTTTCTTGTGAGTTGTGTCAATGGAGCTACAATCTTAGCAAAACCTTCAATAAACTTCCTGTAGTATCCTGCCAGTTTGACGAAATTTCATATGTCTGTGATAGCCTGAGGCTATTTCCAAGCGAGGACCGTCTCAATATCTGTCGGATTCACAACGATTCCTTCCTTGGTTATCACATGTCCTAAGAAGTTCACTTCTTCTAGTCAAAACTCTCACTTCGAAAGATTGGCATACAGTTGCTTCTAGGTTAAAACTTCAAGAACTTAACACAAATGCTCTCCATGTTCTTCCTCATTCCTTGAATAAATCAATATATCATCGATGAACACTACAACAAACTTATCTATCAATGGGCTAAAGATTCTATTCATGTATTCCATAAAAATTGTTAAGTCCAAATGGCATAACAAGATATTCATAATGTCTGTAACAAGATCTGAAAACAGTTTTTTGACTATCTCCTTCTCTTAATCGAGTCTAATGGAAACCTGACTTCAAATCAATCTTTGAAAACATCGCGAATCCTCTTAAATAATCCATCGAATTATCGATATGTAGTAAAGGATAATGATTGTTAATAGTTGCCTTATTAAGTTGCCTATAGTCCACACATAAGCGCGAGCTTCCGTCCTTCTTCATAACTAACAATACTGGAGCTCCCCATGGTGACACACTTGGTCTAATAATTCCTTTCTCCAACAAATCTTCAATTTGGCCCTTGAGCTCATTCAATTCCAATGGCGATATCCGTTACGGCGCAATCCAAATAGGTCTGATTCTTTGGTGTCAATCAATGAAGAACTTCAACTCTCTTATTTGAGGTAATCCTGAAATTTCTGTTTGAAATATTTCTAGGTACTCCATGACAAGCACCACGTCTTCTATGCTCACATTTATCTTTCCCTCGACGTTACCTAATGATAGAAACTCTTGAGTTCCTTCTCTCAGCAACTCTTCGAGTTTGTTAGTGTAACGCCCCAGATTTTTGTATCCAAAACGTTACTAAAAAAATACTTATTTGAAGAAAATATTTATTCAAAAATTAAAATAACATGAAGACTATTATTCTTAACGGAAGGGAACCACTTCCGTATTTCTAGAATGCTAGTACATTTTAAAAATTTGTGAAAAGTGATTTAAAAGAACTAAAAAAAACTATTGGACAATTCCATTATTACAGAATTGTCTTGAAAGAAAACCCATGTTTACCCCGCGTTCGCCACACGTCAATACTCATTAACTACTCTTGAATCTCCTCGAACTCATTAGTACCTAAAATGTTGTTGTAAGGGTCAAATTTTTTCCATCATCCGCATCAAACCAAAGCAAGACATATAGAAGAATAGCACAAAACATATAAACATAAAACTTCCCATTTAAAAGAAAAATGAGCAAACTAATAAATTGTATATTAACACATGTGCATGATGAATGCTCCTAAAACTACATGATCCAGATATAAACCTACCACTAAGGCAACTTCCACACAGAAAATCACCCATATCAATGGGGAAAATAAACCTGCCACTAAGACAACTTCGACACAGAAAATCACACCTGCCACTAAGGCAACTTCCACGAAGATGGATATGCCATGCCATGAAGATGCAGTATGAAATAGATATATTCCCACACAACCCACTAAGAATTATGCCATGTGCATTCAAAAATCACATTAAAAAAAAAAAAATCATCTCTTTATTCACACATCATTAAGAACACATACACACATCCATATCATGAGTATCACATATTCATAGACAAATAATGATAAAAATTATGACTATCGCCACATGCACATAGAGATAAAATTTTGATATCATACCGACCATAAAAATTAACACTTTAACATATATAACAATAAAATTCACAGTCCAACTAATATAGATAATAAGAGTTCAATTTTGTTTATCATATATTGCATAAAATTTCATACCTTACTACATAGGAGTCAAACATTAAATTTAATCTCACAAGAATTGGGTTTTGTTTTTTAGTTTACATTTATTTCTTTTAAAATACAAGTAATCACGATTATTTATTTCATGTCATTCAACTAACGGCCTAACTATAATTTGTGTGGGGAAAAGCTCTAATTCCCACCAAGTTGTTCACAAGGAAAATAAGTTATAAGCTTTTGATGCTGAAAAAGAGGATGTGATGGTGATGGTGGCTAGGATTTTGGTTTTATTTATAAAATGGTTTGTGAAATAGAGTTCGTAGTAGCGGCTAGAGTTTCAGTATTCTTTTCTTAGTGTTGGACCTAAATGAGGAATAGAAGGGAGACAATATTATTGTTGTTATTATTATTATTATTATTATTATTATTATTATTATTATTATTATTATTACTATTATTATTATTATTATTTTTATTTTTATTTTTATTATTATTATTATTATTATTATTATTATTATTATTATTATTATTATTATTGTTATTATTATTATTATTGTTATTATTACTATTATTACTATTATTATTATCATTATTATCATTAAATAAAACCAACTATTACCAGAACTAATTTTGTTAACACAATTTCATTACTAACATATTACCAATATTTCAAAACTAATATTTATAAAAAGTAATTTAAGTAATTACTATTTTAAAATACATTAATAACGAAAACTCTCATATTCACAATATTAACTACAATTAATATTATACTATTTTACAAAATAATCACATAAAAATACTACCATCTTTATAGAATAGTCAAAATGATAAAATAATGAAATTTAACATAAATAATTTATATTTATTACTTAATCCCAATAAATATGTATAAAACCATCGTATCATAGAAAATATATAGAAATAAAGAAATTGATCACAATATTACTACTATCTTAAGATAAGTATTTATAAAACAAATAATTAAAATAGTAAATAGTCTTAAATAATTAAAATATAACTATGCACATATTTATTATATAGTTTAACGCACACGAAAGTATCACCACAAATATCTAATGCAAATCTATATTAAACTCACTCAAAATTTTGTCCTCTAAAATGCTTTTGCTAAAATACCTTATAATTTTTTGAAAATAAATTAAGTAACTAAACATAATATTTATAATTTATATTACTCATTAAATCAAATATATATACGATTATCAAACCATAAGAAACTCACACATATAAGGACAACTAGTCATAAAATTAATCAACATATATTCTAAAATAATTTTAACACCAAATTAATTTCTTTAAAATCCTATTTAATTAATAAAATACTTGATTATGAAATTTGGGATGTTACAGTTAGCAGCTAGATATCGGAAGACTCCTAACTCAGGGAAAATAACCAATTTACGAGCACAATCCAAGATTACATAATGATACGACATCCAATCCATATCGAGAATGGTCTCGAGTGACTGTAGGGGTAACCAAATCAAATTAATCAAGAAATCTCTATTATGAATAGTTACTTGACAGTGTAAACATGCAATATTTACGGTCGAAGTCTTAGTAGGTATGAAATCAACCAAATCAAAAGGCAAAAAAGACATAGACAACTTCAAACGATCACACAATCCATAACAATGAAGGAATGGGTTGCCCTCGAATCAAAAAGTGCAGTTAGAGTGTTACTTGCAATCTTGATGTCTCGTTGGATCAAATTGCTAGATTGATTTCCAGCTTCAGCACCCATGCAATAAACGTGTCCTTTAGTAGTAAGACAAGTAGACCTAGTTGCATCCTCTGTTGGTTCGACCTTCGGAGCCTTTTGCAAAGTGTAATGGCTTCTGGAAATTGTAGCAAGGAAGACTCTTAGAGTTACAAGCATTAGCGTAATGTCCCTCTTCCCCACATCAGAAACATCGAGTTACTTGTCCCAACTGTCTTCCAAAGTTCTGATTTTCCAGGCGATTTTGATCCTTATTGTTGTTATGTGGTCGGTTATAGAGCTTAACAACTTGCTTGCCTTTTTTGTTTTGATTGTTCACCCAATTAGGCCCTTCATGGCAGGATAAAGTCTTGGAAATCCTGAATTCCCACTAAGACTTGGAAACGTTGAATTCCCAATGTCAAGATCAAGTCTTGAATCTTATACTACAGTCTATTTTGGAAACAATGACATATAAATTGTTCATCAACCTCTTCACGGAAAACCTAAAATACCTTGATAATGGCTCAAACTTAAAAGCACAATCACCCCCATCATATTTTCCTGATACAATTTAAGTAAATCATCATCCAACGTAGTCCTGGTACTTACAAGAAGTATTTGTCTAAAAACTTCTTCATGAACAATTCCCAATTCACCTCCTCATGAGTTGATCCCATCAGAAGTCGTGCACATCTCCACCAATATTCAGCATCCCCTAGTAGCAGATATGTAGCATAGTTGACCTTCACCTCTTCCTAGAAATTAATCATTTCAAAGATCTTTACCACTTCCTGAATTCAATGGTCGGCTTTTTCTGGACTTTCATCACCCCAGAACTTTGGAGGATTGTGATGACGAAAATCTTCCAATCCCGTTGACTCAGCATCATAAATCTCTCTTCTCTAGATCTCGTAGAGACTTTGCAGTTGTCTGTGCAACAACAAAAGCAGACATATTATTCATTGCTTCAGCCATTTGATCATCCAGATTGACGTTGACTCTTGCAGTGTTGTTCCTTCTTGGAGGCATTATTTCCTACAAAACCAACATCAAGTAGAAATCTTAACACCACTTAGAAGAATTCCAAAAGATAACTTTCGACTACATCTAACACTTCAGCACAGAACAGCTACACAATACCTCCCAACTCTAATAACTTACCCAAACGCCTGATCAGATAACGACTCCCAACCTACAAGTCGACCTACAATCTAACCAAAGCTCTGATACCACAATATAACACCTCGATTTTTAAAAGCATGAGTGCATTTTTTTAAAACAATTTAATAAAATAATACGTCGTCACACAAAACAAAAAAAGTCATAAAAAATTACATCATATATACAAACAAGCTAAGTTAGTTTTTGGGACACTACTCTAAAGTATACATGTAGAAAATACACTGGGGTTATGAGAACAATCAGACATCGCTCATACCCCTGGGTGTTCTCGGCAGACATCTACACATATGTGCTTCTCCAAGAATCGTAGTCCCCACATGGTCGCGTAAAAAAAACAGAACATGGACCCATCAAACAAAAGTCAATTGTCAAGGTATGTCATGGATATAGTCATCCCAAAACAAAATCAGTACAACCACCAAAAGAAATACAATAAGGCCCTATACAATAAAAAATTAGTATGATCATCCACTAACCTCTACAGTAACGAGGGTGGCCTCCACACACCGCACAAGTTCCTTTTGACGTAGTATCTCTCCTTGAAGTAAGTTCATCCTCCGCATCTGCCACAAATGGACCAATTCCTCAAATGGTGATCCATCAACGAAACCCTGGTCTCCGGCTAGCCTAGAAGGTCCTGCAATATTCTCTCCCATCGACATCGTCCCCTTAACCTTCTCGCCAGTCCTCGATCCAAGCAATGTATCCCCTGCTCCTGTGATCGGAGTTACCACACCTACGGTGACTTTCGTCTCACCTCTAACCAAAGCATCCTCTACATCTTCCTATTCTCCATTCACCCCGAGTACCAATCTTGAGGGTACAGGATAGTCGGTCATCTCATGTGTGATCCCTACGTGAAATACTGCCCCAACTCCCCTACTTGTCGTCACCATTATCCCCGTATACGTAGCCCTGCTTGAGATGGGGTCGTATGCCCAAGCTTTCGGCGAGTTCCGATCAGGAAAGTCTAATGACGTTTTCGTCATCAGGGTAATAGACGGTAGAATGAATTCGGGTATCATTTGAGGGCAAAGCCCAATTTGCACAATAATGTAAAGGGACACCAACTAAAATTAACAATTAACATTTAACAATCATGTTATGAAGACAAACAATCAACAATTAGTAATTATGACATGATAACAAACAATATTAGAGAATGTATATACATATGTCATATTATAACAAACATGACTCGCGTGCCAAGCTACCGTCTCTCATAGACATTACTAATTAACGAGGTACCAACTATCACATATCAACACGATTTATCAAAGTGCAGTCTATCATAGACCTACAAGACTCAAAAATCCTTGTAAGGATAAGGTGGACCAATCAACTCATGGAAACCACCCTGTGGCCCATCACGATCACCACTAACACTGTAGTCCATCACGATCACCACTAACTATGAAATGTTTGAGCATACTCTAACTCTTTTCACAACAATCATTATGTAAATGCAACTATTAAAAGAATCTTATTTTAATACTCATTAAAAACTAATAATTTTTCATGCTTTTCACATACCATACTCAAATCGTATACTCATCAATAAAATTCATAACATGTAGCAACACATATTATCAATCAAGAATGCATAATCACATCAATATTAACCATCACATATTCACGCATCAGTTACACATATAAAGTCCCTTACCTCAATTATAGTTTTCTCAACAATTATCGCAACCACAATCAAACACAACGAAAATCTCAGTCGTGCCAAAACGTTCAATCAAATAGTGTTTGACTTAGTCAAATTAGTCCATGAGACTTCAATTATCTTACAAACTCTTTCATTCTTTTCAAAATATGTATATTTTCGTTTTACCAAAGTTTGTATTTTAATTCATGAAACCTGGAATCTTTAAAAAAAATATAAATTCTAACTCAAGACTTTAACCTTTACTTAATAAACTTGAAACTATTCAAACTTTTCTAAAGATTGAAAGTATACATATAAAAACTTGAAACACAATTCACTAAATTTCCTTTAAATACAAGTTCAAAGATTTGTTAAGCACATGTAGACATTCTTGATCATCAAACATAACAACTATTTTTGGAAAGGCATAAACTAAGATAAATCATTTTCTTTAATCACCACAACAACATTAATATTTCAGAGTTCTCCTCACCGCTAACTCGGTGTCAACGGTCTCGATTCATTTTCAAAACTCAATGAGCTAACTACATAAACATAAAGATTTATAAGAATTTGTTCACCACCAAAATTCATCCAACCACATCGTAAATTCCAAAATTGAATCTTTTCCACACAAAAATTTTAAAACCAAGTGATACATTATTTATTTAAATCTAAATAAAAATGAATATTTTCTAATACACACATACGCATACTCGACAATTCAAATCTTTTTATCTTTCAAGTTATATCACTCAACCATTATAGCACAAAAATTTGAGTTGATAAAGTACTCTAAACTTCTGCTTTAAACTCAGCCCGAGAGTAGTTAAAAGAGTAATATTTTTAACTCTAAACATGTTAATTTCATAATTTAACTTTTTACTCAAACTCTTTTACTTAGTTAAAATTTGAACTTTTTCTCCACTTTAACAACTCTAAATTTTCTTGTAAAGTTTCAACTTCAGCTCAAACTCATTTATTTGAAAACAACTCATTATATAACTCAAACACATCTAAAAATCATTTTTTATTTATTTATTCAAACTACTAACACCTATAATTCCACATTTAAAACAAAGTAACACACAAAATGAATAAAAATAACAACACGAGAAGCAAATCACTTATTTATGGACAAGAAATTTACAACAAAGCACTCCAAAGAAAAAAAAAACTCTTATCATTTCTAAATATTGAAACATTTGATAACATTAGTAAATTAATTCCTCAAATTTCTTTGATCCTTCCTTTTAAACTATCTTCTTGAATATAAAAATTTTAAAAAAACTTCCCCCACAACCTGACCCAAGCATCTGGCCTAAAAGGGAAAAAGAGAGAGAGAAAGAAACTTACAATCCAAAGCCACCACAAACACTACAACACCAAGATGAACAACTTTGATTCAAGAACTTGCTCCTAATTCCTCTTAGATTTGCCTCAAGAGGAAGATTTGTCTCTCAAGATTTCACTCACCAACACTTATGTTTTTTTCTTTTCGTTTTTTTTCCTTTTTGCTTCAAGAGAGAAGAAAAAGATGGAATGAGTGAACTAAGAAGGAGGAGTCGGCTGATGGCTTCTAAAAAGGGGCGATTTTCCTTTTTTTTCTTAACTTACCAAAAAATATTATTAAATAAAATATTTAAGTACTTCACTAAAATCATCATTACACATCTAATTAGTCTTACACACATCACATCACTCACTTCTCAATCTACTTTAGTATAAAAAGATCTATTATTATCGCAACTCAATTGACAGATGAATTTATCAATAACATGTGATATGTTAAAAATTTGTTCAGTAATAAACTCTCTGTAACTTACTTAAATAATTCTTTGATAAGTAATTTAAATCAGGTCTCCTAATATATATGTTAGTAGGTTAATAAATTATCTTCACTAGTTTTTATACTTTGGCCCTTTCACCTCAAACTCATTCAATCATTAGCTCAAACAAATTCTTTTTTCAATTGTATCATCTAATTAATACAATATGCACAACTTTCAAACTTATTCTCTACTTTGGATTTATGATAATGAAAATACACTAGTTATTAATAAGTATAATGAAGTAAAATCATCTTTTCCTTTCTTTTATTTATCGTTTTTGTTAATCTATATTAATTTGTCAAATGTGATAATTATTTTCAAATGAATAAAGTACTCCATTTGTTCCAAAATACAAGGAAAAAGTAGATGAACATCCACTTTTTTGCTTATATTTACGGAGTGTTAAATTAAGGATTGAAATTATAAACATAACTTTTAACCACCATAGTCTTTTTCAATATGAGGGAATCCACTCCTGATACACATTAGTGGTGGACATCGGGCGGTTTCGGGCAGTTTCGTGCCAAAAGTGTTAAACTGGCCCAATTCACGAGTGATATTCATTAGCCCAATTTCGTCCATTTTTAATTTGGTTCACCGGGTGTCGGTTGTGGGTGGGTGGGTAAAAACGGGTTGGACTTTATTTGACCTTTTTTTTCTCTTTTTTAAAAAATAATCTAGTCTTATATAGTTTGTTATATATATAATATAACTATGATGCATTAAAAATAACTGACCTAACCTGTCAATCATACATCACACTTGTTTTATATATTCAATTTTTTCTAAACCACAATTTTGTATAATAATCAATCAAAGTTTTGTTGTATCATTGTTCTCAAGCAAATAGCATTTGCAATTAGCCACATAAAGTCTAAGGCCAATATTAAATCACAAATTCATCTGCAACATAAGTCACATTGACATGACAACACAACTCATACAAATTACATTCTCAAGTATAAATTACATCATGATCAACTTAATTAAAATTCGACATTAATCAAAGGAAGGCAATATTGCTGCACCATGAGGATTTACTGGTAATTTCAGCAGCATGAATATTTCTTCTTCTGCACATATAATACAAATTATAAGGAAAAAAAAAAGTTGTAGAACAGAATAATATCGGTGTTCAAATTAGAAAGAACCAGTGACAATTGCATAACATGATAACATCAATGTTCAAATTAGAAAGAACTAATGACAGTTGCAAAACAAAATAACATCAATGTTTCAATTAGAAAAAACCAGTGACAGTTGTAGAACAAATTAACATCACTTGATAAAAAATGTAAAACACGTTATATATAATCAAACTAATTCATCAACAAAATTTGTAGAAAAATGCCCCAAGAGCAATGCAAAATTTTCTTCAGTTTTGTTCTATTCTCATAGCGGTGAAACTCCAACATGACATTTATGTATCAAAATTTAAACAAATAACTAAGTCAAGTTTTCATATGCATTGCATACCCAACAATTGAATTGTAACAAAGTTGCAAAGATTACCTTACATAGGTTTTCTTTTGTCAATTTTGATCAAATCCCCCAAAATTAGAAGTTGATGCAAATATATGGTAAGTTGGTCCAATGCCACAAAAGTATGAGTCAGATGGTTTATAATTTATTATATTGACAAGTTATGCAGTAAAATGACAATCAAATCAAAACTTCAAATAAATCCTCGTTAGTGCAAACAATAGCAAGCTCCTTCAAAAACCTTTTGCTCCATCTTATCCAACTCATTCAACAACATTACTTGCAAAAATAAATCATAAATAATCCAAAAGAACATTGAAATCATTTACAATGAACTAAAAATAAATGAAGCGCCTTATCCACGAAGCCTTCTTGATCCAAATAGATATGGGACGACTTGTCCCAAAATCCAGAATTATCTCCCAAAAAATAGTGGTCAGCTGCTTGGTTGTGCATGACTGATGATGAGTCTTGTGTGAGTCCAAAAAATCAAAAAAAAGGCAACCAATAATAAATAAAAAACTGAACATAATTAAAACAATAAAACTAAACATACTTAAAAGCAAATCATAATTATGAAAGGATAATCATAAATTGGACCTTCAACAATTTAAACACACCCTAAAGGCTATGACTGAGAGGAAGGTAGTGGACCACTTTCGACTGAGCTTTCATTTAAATCAATGATACATTAAAAAAAGAGTGAATTATCTTGTTAAACACATATAAACATTAAATATAACAATGCATACAATTTTTTTTTAAAAGCAGCGCACCTGCTAGTACTTCCTCTGAAATATCATACTCCTCATCAAATATGAAGTCTTTAAATTGGTAAAAAGACGACTTCAATCAATTATGGGTGCATATTAGAGCCTCCACCATTTCTGGATTTAGGGAGCTTTTATATACCTCTAAAACCCTACCCCCGATGCTAAAAGCACTCTTAGAAGCCACAATAGAAACTGGTGTATGCATAATATCTCTTACCATTCTAGAGAAAATTGGATAACGACAAGCATTGTGTTTCCACCACATTAAAATCTCAATTTTTTCTAAAAACTCTATACACTTCTCATTAGTTTACCTCTCAAGTTCGTTTTCAACATCAGTTGAATCCTTTTCCTTTAACTGTTTTTTAAAAGTATTTTACCGGTGTAAATGTGCGCTTGTGGAACCACACAAAAGCTAATGATTTTTTTTTGGTAATTCCACTCATTATCAATAAAATGGGTTGTGAGTATCAAATAATTAAGATTTTGAATAGAAGTCCAACAATCTATAGTAACAGCCACCCTACTACAATCAGACTTGAAGAACCCTTTCAACCTAATTTTTTCATCTAAATACAACTGGAAACAATCTTTTGCTACAATACGTCTTGATGGTATAGTAAATTGGGGTTGTGATTGATTACATAAGTACTTAAATCCCTCCCCTTCAACTACTTTAAAAGGTTCCTCATCCAAAATGATAAAAACAAACAAAGCTTTTCTACATGCTTGAGCATTAAATCTAGAGCTTGCTACAACAAAACTAGACCCCTCACTTGTTGAAAATTAAAAAATAGTTTGGTTAGGGTCCGCTGCTACATTTAAAGGATATTTTGTGCATCTTGTTACGTGATGTTTCATATTGAAAGTGCCATGCGTCTTAGCTTCACAATAATACTTTTGATGGCAGTATTTACAAGTAGCATTTCTAATTTCACAATTAGGAATTTCATTAAAGTGGTCCCAAACCTCATAAGTTTTTCTATAACCACTTGCATTGCCTTTTCTCTTCTTCGCAATTAGAGGAAGAGTAGTTGCAGGTGCAGATTGTTCATTAGGTTGGTTAAGAGAATGATTAGGTGAAGGCTGCTCCATCACTAAAATATATATGATTGTTATGGTTAAGTCTAGTTAAAGTTTAAAATGTTCAGTTTTTAATCAAATGTTTAATTTGATGAAGTTTTCTTAATTAATTGTTAAAGTTTTCCTATATAATTAATTATCATCCAACTCTAACCATTTTGTGTGATCTATTAATGAATTTTGTATATGAAACAACTCATATGGTTTGGGCCTTTAGCAACTCGCATTTTGTTTTTTAATTAACAATTGTATTTGATTAAGTCTTTTTTTTTTATATAAAACAACTCTTACTATAGGACAATAGGAGTTGCTTTAGCAAGAAAGTAACAATTAATTGACTAGTCAATTAGTTTAGTAATTGAGTCACTTGTTATCATACAAAATTCATACAAACTCAAACAAGTTCAACCGATAATCATATTATTTTAGCATAACATAAAATTATATAACCATATAAGTTCATAATTAGACATGTTCACGATTTGGTATTAAATGAAAATTGAACCGAACCAAACTAAACCGCAAAAACAACTTGAGAAAACTGAACCAAACCGAACTGAAACTGTAATGGCTTCATTTGAACTAGATTGAACCAGTTCTGCGGTTTGGTCTGGTGCACCGTGGTTTTCAATGCAGAACTGAACTAATTTATTCACCTATTATAAAAACCAGCATGTGAATTTTCAAAAGGAAACAACTTTTTCAATGAGTGGTTGATATAATTAAATTCAGTTTAGTGCTTAAGTTATATAAGTAGTTTAGTTTTCTTAAGGCAGTTTGGTTCAGCTTGGTTCAAAACAGTTATTTGAACACACTTACTCATAATCATAACACATAATCTAAAAAACCATGTAGTCTAAAAAGCCAGATTATTAACATAGACTTAATTACCAACTATAACCAGATTTAAGCAATAGACTTAATTACCATATCACATGAAGCAGATTATTAGCATGCACTAGACAATAGACAAGTTAAATTATTCTACACTAAACATTATAAACAAATCAAAGATAAATATAAAACTAAATAATATAAACAAATCAATCATGAATGTTAAACTAAAAAAAATAAAAATAAATCAAACACGAATGTAAAACTACAAAGAATAAACATGTCAAACATGAAAGTAAAAAGTAAAACTAAAAAGAATAAATATAGTAAACATGAACATTAACTCAGAAAACCTAACTTACAACCTTATGAACTTAGAAAACATTAACCCTAGAAAGGCATAAACATACTTAAAAAGAATAAACATATCAAACCAAAAACCAAAACTCAGAAATTACAAGAAAATAAACCTTAAAATAGAAAATACAAGATTATAAAACAACAGTCTACAAAATAGCAAGTAAAAAAAAAAGTAAATAACTACAAATTTAAAACTAATAAATCTAAATTTACATAAACTACAAATGAAAGCACTATCGATTGGAAAAATGAATCATAATAAATTCCATCACTATCTTAGAAACATGAACAATAGTAGTATAATCAGTACCCAAGAAATCATAAAACACTAAAAAAATCATAGATTAATCTTATAAACTTAAAAATACATTAAGAAACCTTAAAAGAAACCCTAATAAACTAACCTTCTCTAAAGGTTCAACATAGAAATGAGATATGGACAACCTCTATATATTATCAATACCTAAACATAATGGAAACATCATAACACAAATGTTAGTGAAAAAAGATCAAACCCTAAAACAAAATAGTAACTTCAATGAGAAGAACAAACCAAAATAAAATACAACAACATATAATACCTTTCAAGATAAACATTGAATAAAGAAAGAACAACTTTTTAAGATAAACATTGAATAAATTTTCTGAGATTATAGAGTTAGGGTTTGGCAAAATTTTCAAAGGAAACTTACCAAATAGATTTCGTTGCATGTGTTGTAGGCTAAAGTGAGATGGCGGCGATAGTGACAACGACAATGGTGACCGTGACTGTGAGCAACATAGACTCAGATAAGACTGTTTGAGTCTTTGAGAGAGACGAGAGAGAGAGTGAGGGGGATATGAGTGACTATGTTGAAATTTGAACTGAAGTGAGTGTTAATTGGGCTGGGCCGCTGGGGGATTGTGGGTTATTGGGATTTTTTTTTAAAAAAATTGCCTTGGACAGGTTGTGGCTTTGTGAGATGTGAGTGTGTTAGTACTGAAAGTGAGTAGTACTGTGTGTGTATTTTACATATTAATATATAATATAAAACTAATAATATTAATATATAATATAGAAATAATAATATAATTCGGCCGGGTTCGGGTATCGATGTATCCAAGCTATCCATCCGAACCCAACCGTGTAGACCCATGTGAACCCTTATTTTTCACCTGTTCAACCCATCAATCTGAAGAATCCTGCTTGCAAATTTAAATTTTCTATTGGATCAGTCGGGTTCAGGTGGGTCCAAATATTGTATCCACCCCTAGTACACATTACCAATAATCATTTTATTTTTATTTAAATACATATTGTATTCTCTATTTTATTTAAACTTAATTTTTAGTCTCTTTATTTCTAAAACAAAGTTTTTTATATCTTTTTATTTATTTATTTATTTATAATTTATGGAATTTAGTTATCGCTCTTCATTTTTTATAATGTGATATGTTTAATAATGATGTGACAACGACGTGATACAATTGAATTGAAAAAAATTCACAAAAATGGAGAGAATAAAAAAAAAATATTAAAAGTTAATTTTCAATAACATACATAAGAAAGGAAAAGTACATTTAAGCCATTTTTTGTTATGTTTGGTTTATCCATTTGGTTAACTACAAACGAATGGATGTGAACAAGCGTTTTCTACACTTCTCCCCATTGTTCCACAAGACACTCAATCATTCAAAGGTAAGAAGACCTAACAACCCATTTCTGCTGCTTCCTCAATGATTCTCAACTATTTTCTTCCTCTTTGTTTTTGAATTCCTAAATATGGTTCACCCTTTAAATTCCTTATTATCATCCCCTAAAGTTTGTCTTCCTTTGAGTTCTTCCTGTCTCACTGATTTCAATAGGAGAAGGAAATTGAATCTTGGTTTTGTTTTTTCCATTTCTCATCACAGTAGTTCAAGAAGTCTAGTGTTTTCTGGTCACTTCAAATTTGATTTTCGAAGATGTGGGTTTTTGTTAGGTTACCCTGAACAACTCAAATATGATGCATTTTTTAAACCAAATGTTGGAGATTTGGCTCCACCTTTAGGGTTTAAATTGGATAAGATAGCTACTGATAGTCAATTGGTCGAGGATGAGGAGAAAAATGATGATTCTATTGACTGTGCATTAGTTAATCATGAGTCGGAAGGCTTTAACATTTTGGATCGTGTCCAAGAGAGTTGTGATGAACGAAAAATGCATGGTGATAATGATGGTGAGGAAGGTGAGAAAGAAGAGTATGATGGTAAGGTTGATGTTAGAGCACTTGCTAATAGCTTGCAGAGTGCTAAGAGTGTGAAGGATGTGGAGGAGGTTCTTAAGGACAAGGGTGAGTTGCCTCTTAAGGTGTATTCCACCATAATTAGATGGTTTGGTAAAGAAAAGAGAATGAAATCTGCCATGATTCTTTTTGATTGGATGAATAAGAGGAAGTTAGAGAGTGATGGCTCTTTTTCACCTAACCTTTTCATATATAATTGTCTATTAGGTGTAGTTAAGCAGTGTGAAAAATATGCAGAAATGGAAGCCATTTTGAATGAAATGGCTCAAGATGGTATCAGCTATAATGTTGTGACGTATAATACTTTGATGGCAATTTATCTTGAGAAAGGGGAAACTGAAAAAGCTCTCGACATGCTCGAGGAAATCCGTAGAAACGGCCTTTCCCCATCTCCTGTATCCTATTCTCAGGCCTTGCTGGCATATCGGAGAATGGAAGATGGCAATGGAGCTTTGAGTTTCTTTGTTGAGTTTAGAGAAAAGTATCACAGAGGTGAAATAGGAACGGATGATGACGGTGAAGATTGGGAGAGAGAATTGAAAAAGCTTGAGAGGTTTACGGTCCGTGTTTGCTATCAGATAATGCGATGTTGGCTTGTCAGTTCTGAAAACACAAGCAGCAATGTGTTAAGGTTTCTTGTTAGTATGGATAATGCTGGGATTCCACTGACTCGTGCTGAACTTGAGCGACTCGTGTGGGCTTGTACTCGCGAAGATCACTACATTGTTGTAAAAGAGTTGTACATCCGGATAAGAGAAAGGTATGATAAGATCAGTTTGTCTGTCTGCAACCATACAATTTGGTTGATGGGGAAAGCGAAGAAGTGGTGGGCAGCTTTGGAGGTATATGAAAATTTATTGGACAAAGGGCCTAAGCCGAATAACTTGTCATATGAACTGGTAATGTCTCACTTCAGATTTCTTCTTAGTGCAGCTAGGAGAAAGGGTATTTGGAGATGGGGTGTCAAGTTGTTAAACAAGATGGAGGAGAAAGGGTTAAAACCTGGAAGTAATGAATGGAATGCAGTTCTTATTGCTTGTTCTAAGGCTTCAGAAACTTCAGCAGCTGTGCAAATATTTAGAAGAATGGTCGAAAATGGTGAAAAACCTACTATTATTTCATATGGTGCTTTATTGAGTGCTCTTGAAAAGGGAAAACTCTATGATGAAGCCTTCCGTGTGTGGAACCATATGCTCAAGCTTGGCGTCAAACCAAACGCATATATTTACACAATCATGGCTTCAATTTACACAGCACAAGGAAATTTTAGTAGAGTTGACGCCATAATTCGGGAGATGGTAATTTTAGAAATCGAGGTAACGGTAGTGACATACAATGCAATAATCAGCTGTTCTGCGCGGAATGGTATAAGTAGTGCAGCATATGAATGGTTTCACAGAATGAAAGTTCAAAACATCTCTCCCAATGAGGTATCTTATGAAATGCTGATTGAGGCACTTGCAAATGATGGAAAGCCAAGGCTTGCATATGAGTTATATTTGAGAGCTCTGAATGAAGGCCTTGTCCTCTCTTCAAAAGCTTATGATGCAGTTGTGCAATCCTCTAAGGTTCATGGTGCCACCATTGATGTAGGTTTTTTAGGACCTCCTCCTGCAGATAAAAAAAATAAAGTGCAAAAAATTAGAAAAAACATTGATGGCTGAATTCTACAATCTTGCTGATGCTCCCAAGAGAAGTAAACTATTTGATAGAAGGGAACTTTATCACACGGACACAAGAAAGTCCATAAGTAATTTATTACACTGAAATTAGCATAGTCAAATATTTTGTAACCTCTGTACATTCTTATCTGTTGCAGCTTGAGCTTTTTTTGTATCCTTAGCCGAGACGGTAAAAGAATCACACTCGTGTTTACTTCCATTTTTGAAAGAAAAATAGAGATGTAACACTTCCTGTGGAGTTACTATTGAAATTATGACTCATATTTGTAAAGAGATGGAAGTTTGTTCCTTGTAATAAATTTTTGTTTTTCTCTGAACATTTTATCTTAATTGGGTATTAGAATCAAACCAAATAATTAGTGAAAAATTCTAGAGTGTACAAAGGATTTCCAGAACAAGAAGAACGAAAGACCATATTTTCCTGCAATTTGGTCGTTTTCATTTCGTGAGGTTTCAAGGGAATTATATTCGTTACCCAATAGCAATGCTGGTATCCGTAACCAATACTTGTTGCGGTTGGATACATGTGTGACTGTGATGCAACAACTGAATGAAATGAAGTTGAGTGTGCAAAACATATGGAAGAGGCACTTGAGCAGTTGATGGATAATTTCATTCATGGTATAGCTGGGATTTGCTCATCAATTTGACTTGAAAAGTTCAGTTTAATAAATCAATAACTCAGTTGAAGTTATCATATGGGTATTGTTGTGGGAAATATTATATAGATACAAACAACTATAAGAAAGAAGAGCAATGTATGTACAGACAACATTTAGTTAGATATCCTTAAAAGCTACTTGATCTGTCTCAGTTTTCTAAAACAAAAAGGTAACGGTTCATTCTAGCCAGGTTTCTCAATAGACTCATTGATCTCAAATGTAGAAAGGAAGACATGAACATGATGATAATACACTATTTTGCTCAAATATGTTTACATTTGTGTTCATATTTCTGTATCATTAATTAACAAGTGTACATGAAGAATAAACATGGTGAGATACTAGAGTCATTATCAAATACATTTTGATTTTCTATCCAAAATGAAATGAAACAATACACCTTTGACATGATATTTTGTATCTTTGGGTTAAAAATATACAATACAGTTTTCGTGGCAAGATTCTTAATCTCATACAATATGTCGTGACCCTTCACTAGACCCATAATTTCTTGTCCCCTTCAAAGATTTCAAACTAATCAACCGAGCAAAGGCACTCTTTGATCTATTCATTGTTGGACTTGGTGGTGGTGCTCCGTGCTTCTCGGCATGATCATCCGACAATGTCTTTACAAGTTCATCAAAACGACGCCTGAAGGTTGGGAACCTTGACATGGATTTAGTGATCCCTTGCAGCCTATGTAATGTATAACAGAAATGAACACAATGAGACAGAATCTTGAAAATTAACTAGCTTTTGGTGTGATCATAAGTACCTTCTAGCCAAAGCATCAAGTTCAGCACGCTTGACCTCAGATTCAGGGGCTGGGCCAATAGCTGAATTTTTTAATCGCTCTGCATCACCACCACTTAAAAGAACTAATTTGCAGAGGTAGTCTTCTTCTGAGGAGGATAAATTTTCAGCTTTAATTTGTTCTTTAATGATCAAAAGGGGATTGAGGAACCATTCAAAAAATTTCTCCCTTGGTCTGTTTGTGAGAGTTAGTTCAGTATCATCATCTACATTGAGCAAGTAACACAAATGGTTCAAGATATTAAAAGAAAATAATCGGAAAAAGTACAAAGGAACAAGATATAACAAAAGAAAATAAAATGATGTAAAAGGGTAAAATATTCTTTTTATCCTAATAAAATTGAGAAAAATTGATTTAGTCCCCGTAAAAATTTATTTGTTTGGATTTAATTTATATATATTTAATGCATATACATTGTCAGTGTAAAAAGTTTTTGCACTGACAACGAATCACAACCGTCAAACGTTAAATAATGTTTGACTTTGATGGTAACCTCTTTTAAAGTAATTGACATAAGTGATTATGATATACTGACAGTGTAAAATATATTACACTTTTGGTGCATGCAAATTAAACTCTATTGGTACTCAGTCCCTACATTTAACAAAAAATAGTATATCAGAGGCTAAATGCACACAATATTTGTATTATTTAAGGACTAAAAATGAATAGAATTTGTGTAGAAATTAACAAACAAATTGTCAGCATTATATGAACTAAAAACATAATTAACCCTAAAAAGATAAAGAAGTGGAAATGAAAGAAAACTAGAACTGCTGCAAGGGGTCCACTTACTAATCAATATACCCATGGAATTGACTTTCGCCGAGCGCAAAAGTCCCTGGAGTAAGCAATATGCAGGCAACCCAATAGTAATAACATTACTCCCTTTACCAGATTTTGCTTCTTCAATGTCTTTGCCGGTAATTAGACCTTCAGAAATCATTTTTTCTCCTACAATGCAACATTCCTTGAACAAGCCATCCAACAGCTACACATTATCATGAAATATATTCGTTTAGTACAGATCCTCAGGCTGCAAAAAAGGTGATTACTGAGTCATACATCAGTAGACTCAAAGTATTACGAAGAATACCTCAAGTGATTTCAACTCGACAATGTTATTTTTCATTGAAGATGAGCGAGAGGGAGCCTTTCCAAAGGAGCTGGGTCTTGAGACGGAAGCTGAACCAGAATTTTGTTCTGATGAATCTGGATTTTTCCGGTATTGAGGCCTGTCAAATACCAAATGTGTAAAAACACTAAACAAAAGCATCACTGCAAGTCTTAGTGATAAATATAAGTAGGGGAGTAGAACCAAACCTAGGGAAGCACTTTCCTTCTGGCATGTCGAGAATATCATTGCTGTATTCATCATAAAGGGACAAAGCTGCAATAACATACCGAAGGCCAAGCGAGAAAGAAGATTCCTGCATTTCAAAGAAGAATTAAACACAGTTCATATCAACCTAAGTGAGGCTGTCAAAAATGACTAGTCAGATATTGATAGAAAACCAATTTAGTGTATTTAAACTAGGGACACCCCTACCTCCATTGTAATAGGATGAAAACGAAAGATGATTAATACAAAAGAAATTATAAACCTATCACTTACTAGTTAATAGATACTTAACGTCAATGGGGTTATTGCGTATAATGTTAATCTTGACGCATCGTGATAACATATGAAATTATTATAGTTTGATATCAAGATTTATAGGTATGATCTAAATGATAATAACAACATTCAATCTAACGGTTGATTTTAAAAAAAACATTTATTTTTAGGATGTTATTGAATGAGTGTAACTATCTGAGTATAATTTTGATTTCCTCTCCCCTCACTCTCTCTCTCTCTCTCTCTCTATCTGAGTATTATTTGGTAGGGTATATATATATATAGGAGAGAGAGAGAGAGAGAGAGAATCTTAAAATAAGAAAAAGAATAAAAAACTAGGAAACTGTATGACAATAATAAACGGAAGGACTAATCTTAATTATGACTATATTCCACAGGAATAAAAAATTCCTGGGCATTTACCTAACCCATCACATTCAAGCACAAGGTAAATCTTTTGTGGAGAGTATGGTTAGAATCATGTCCCCGTTTATGGAAGCTTTTCATCAGAAAGATCTGAGGAATCCAGATGCCTAGATCATGTTAACTAGGCCCGGTTAGGAAAGTAGTTACTGTAATTAATTAGTTATACTGCCATAAGGGAAAGCAGTTAGTTGATTATTGAGTTGTGGCCTGTGGGAGGAAGTAACGAGGCTCTTAAATCCCTGTCAATTGTTTTTGTTTCTTTTGTTAAGTCGTATTCTCTGAACCAATCTATCATGTGTCATAACTAGATATATCTATTCTATATCTTCTATGTAAAGGCTATACACTAAAATGGCGTAGCCTTTTTTATTTCCAAAATCACCCTTCACTTGCTTCTCAAATTTAATACCTAACTGCATCAAATTCAATATTTTTCATCCGTAACAACAATATACACACGTTAGCACAATAAAAAAGGCAGACAGATGGGCATGAGATGCGTGCCCATCTGAGTGCTAGTTATTAATAACAGTAATACAAGTAGAGGGTGCAAAGATATGAGAATTTACCTGATAAGCAACAACCCCTGCATAAGCACCAAGAAAATAACTTGCTAGAATAGATGCCAAAACTGCCCCAGCAACAGCCAATGGCCACAGAAGGATAGCAAGACCTGCAAAAGGTACACATATTGTCTCCAAGAAAGGGCCTTCCCGGCCCACTAGGTCATGAAACAATCGGTGCCACCCTTTGAAAAGCATGTAAGGACCTTTGCATAGTGCAACAACTGATATAATTGGCACATCCACTAACATTCCAATAATTGCAGCTAGAAAAGCACCGGGAAGATATAGCAGCCTGCATAAACAAAAATCATTAAAATTACAAATTAGATTGATCATTATCGTTATAAGTCATCTAAGTTTAGACAACATCATATTGGTGTTGTATGACTCATGCTCCTCTAGAACTCCTTTTCATAGCCACACAAATGTCATGGCCATATAATTCATGATTGGAATCTCAATTTGATAACCATAGATTTGAATGACAGAAAATCACTTTGGTTATTAAAGTTTCCGCACTATGATTTCTACATCAAAAGAAACGTATCATTCTCAAAGATTCTATCCAGTACCAATGTCTTTTGTCAATATGTTCCATTACAATTTGTTCAAGCAATCTATAATTAAGTTTAGCAGGAAAATGATACAATACATGATTAACATCCACAGACCAACACTGCAAAAGTATGAAGCATAAAACAGTAGAGCCCACCAAAGTATGAAGCATAGATTTTCAAAAGATTATATGAAAAAAGTCAACTAACTTATAGTTGTTACCTATTTTGCCTTTTCGAATTTGAGCGAAAACAAAAAGTTTTGATTGGTTACAATTTAAAACTCAGCCTAATTAACAAACTAGTGAAGTTGATTATGCAGGATAAAATTTTAGATGTGGACAAAAATACAACAAAATCCAAGGAATGTTTCAAAAACATGAAAAGTTGAAAACATAAACAAACAGAGGCTTCCAGTGACAACACCTGATTTCATAGTATTTAGTATTAGGAGGCCCCTTTAGGCGGAGGTCATCCATAACCGAGAAGTAAGAATGGAAGCAAACATCTTTTGTGTCCATAACAACCATGTAACTCCTTTCTATAGTGCTCCAAGTACCATCCTGAGATGTAAGCATAAAAAATTTCTGTAATGAATGACAACGAGATAACAGAAACACCGAGCATTTTATTGCCACGTAAAATAAAAACATACAATAAAGCAGTGGTAAAGTTTGTCATCTTTTCCTTCTTCCACAGCTTCAATAGTAGCAAATATTGGTGAAAGATATCCATAGGCTACTCCACCTACAATACTTCCAATAATACCGACCACTGGCCATGAAATCAACAGCACTGGCAGTACACATATGAAGATAACAAGCTTCAGAAGAGGTCCTAATTGTTTAGCTCTGTGTGTTAGGGGAACCACTATAAGTAAATTACAAATTTGATAAACGTATAGATCAACAAAGTAGCTTGAAAGAGTGGCGGTCAAGGAAAACACCTTAGAATGCAGTAATAAGTCCAAATGACATGTGCTGGCCATAGTCCAAGTATGATAGCAGAGTTCCCAATTGTCATTATTAAACATGTCAATGAACAAAGAATGACACCTGAAGCGATTCGCAGTTTGAACAACGGTAAGTAAGGGTTACATATCGATTCTATGCAGCATAGACACTTCAAATTGAAGACGTGTCTGATGTCCAACATGTGTCAGTCATCGGCCCCGACTTGACACCGATACATGTAGTACCTTAACATTTTCAAATTATTATATGTATCAGCGTGTTGGTGTCGACGTCATCTCAGGTGTCCGTGTATGTATCAGTGTTTCATAGATCATGATTCTCAACCAAAATCCAACATGTAATTCTATTCAGGTATTGTAAGCATGACACATAAGAAGCATTCTATTACATAAAATGTAATGCAAAATAGAACAAGCATACATATCAAATACTATATTTCTGTGATTCAAATAGGTTCCTTTTGTTGTTGTTGCAGTTTCTAAATTATCTGTTTCTATGATATTGTATCATCAACAAATCACTAAGATAAAACCAAAACAGAACATGAGTGTTTTAATTATTCTTAATTATAAGACATAAATTGTTTTGTAATATATTATATTATAGGTTGCCGCTTAGCAATGACTAATCTCAACCGGTGAAGCTATTGGACACATAAGTTGGGTTCTCCCTTCCCAACCAGATTTTCTCCATACTTCGAACTCCTACTCATAAGCTGTCCTAGTACCTTACCACTCAGACAAGATAATTTAAGAAAAAATAGATTATGCATCATCACACGGTTGTGATTAGCCGTCAGTGTAAAATAGTTTTATGGTGATAATACACAACCATCAATCTCATAATTAAATCATTATTGAAAATGTATTGGCTGCTATTAACTTGAAAAAAAAATGAAGAAGAAGGAAAAAAAAAGTGTAAAAAAGGAACACATGTAAAAAAGTCAAACAAAATTCATAGCAACATCAATGGTTTTTTTTTTATCAGATACCAACTTTAAATAAAAATGCCAAGAAGTTCAAAATCAACCGCAATAACATCAACTTGTAAGTTACCAAGTAAAGCATAGAATGAAAATCGAAATGAAGACAGAAGAAGAAAGCAATTGTGACGACTCACCTTTGATGTTGCCTAGAAGTAGAAGGCCAATGAAGAAAGGAAGAAAGTGGATAAAACTCAACAATGAAGCACAAAATCCCGTAGGAGGCTCCATTATTTCAGATCTATGCAAAAACAACACAGAAAAATCACCACCGCTCTATCACAGTTTCACTTCACTCAAGTACGTAAGATCCAAATTTTAACATTTAAAAAAGGTTGCAAACCAAATTCCCAGAAACTAAAACCAGTTTACTCCAACCACATAAAATATAAACTTGCAAAAAATATTCAAATTTGCTCTTAAATGAACTTCAATCTATTCCTAATGGGCAAAGATTCCACACACAAAAAAAAAAAAAACAACTGGGTTACCAAGAATCTTCGTTGTCTTGGTTTGTGCAAGTTGATACTTTTAAAAAATTAATTTTGGTGAAAAAGGTGTGGGGTTGTATTTTTTGGGGACAATTGAAAAATGAGAACAATATGATTAGTTTATAGAGCAGTTTATTTTTAAAATGAATAGAGCAATTTAAATCATAGGAAAAGACTTAGAATCACATAATTCATAGCCAAATCCTCGTATCTCGGATTTATTCATTTCCACCTTTCCTTTCCCCTTCTTATTTGCGATTATTTTTTATTCTTTTGTGCTTATAGTGAAAGCAAAAGCAAGTGGGAGAGAGTATGTGTGTTCTGTTCTACATGTGACACAGGTGAGTTGTGAGTTGTGAATTGTTGAGATGTGTGATACTATGATTTCAATTGTATTTATTAGTCAATGACCTATTTTTTAGAATCATTAATATATTCTCTACCTCTTTTGTCTCATTTTAATTTTAATAGTCTAAGCGTACTACTAACAAACAACATTAGTTCAATTTATTTTAATATAAATGAATTTTATTTATTTAAATATTTTTATTAATTATAATTAAATTGAGATATAATAAATAAAATAATATTAATAGAAAAAGATAACTAATAATATATCGTTATTGTAAATAAAAAATAATTTAAAATATAATAAAATATCAGATGAAATATTTAAAATCTTCATCTTTAAAATGAGACAGAAGAAATATATATTTACTAATAATATTCTAATGACTTCAAATTTTTTAATCACGTATTTACTCTATTAATAAAATTATATTATATTACATTTTATAAATGATTCTCTTATTAAAAAATATGCATTGTTTTAATTTATACATTATAATATTGTCAAGTAAGGTTAATTTTTTTTGACAAAGTTGACTTCTTAGTAATAACTTATAAATAATTAAAAGAATTATTTATTATTTAAATTATAAAATTAGTATATGTATTTAGTTATTTGAATTGCATTGAAAGATGGAAATATTTTAGTTACATGCATATGCGTATAAAAATAAAAACAATTTTTTTTCTGTCATCTTATGTTGTGACTTGCTAGTGAACTCTTACTCGCCATGATTTGGTGAGTGGTGAAAGTGGTAATGGAAAATTGAGACAAACAAAATTGTTTATGCAGTTTATTATCTTAGTTGTCATGCTATTGTTGGTGATAGAATAGATGGATAATTTATTGAATATACTATTCTTAGAACCCAAACATTGACGAGTTCATAGATCAATTGATTATTTAGCATAAATATGGGATAGCATACAAGAAAACTTTTATGTAATAAATTAATAACAATGCACAACAACATGTGGAGGAAGGCGGCGGCTAATACATCGGTTTTTTTTCTTCTAAATACTCTATATTTTTTTAAAAATCGTCGACTTATTCTCTTTATAAAACTATATGTATAAAATATCATCAATTAACTCTCTTTTTAAAATTATATATTAAAAATATTTTTTTTTTATTCTCAATTATAAGTTATAAGTCGCCTTTATAAATGGCGACTTTCTTAAGACAATTCTTTTAAAACAAAAATTTGGTGTGTTTTTTTTTTTTTCAAATTAACAACTTAAATATACTTTATTGGAGCTGGAATTACTGCGGCTGTTGACACCAGACTTACCCTCCAATGGATCCTCGTTCCCGATATTGTTATTTATTGTCACTACTCTCCGTGTTAAGATTGGGTAATTTGTGCGTCTCCTGCCTTCCTTGAATGTGGTAGCTGTTTCTTAGGCTCCGTCACCGGAATCGAACCCTAATTCTCCGTCACTCGTCACCACCATGGTAAGCCATTATCCTACCATCGAAAGTTGATAGGGCATAAATTTGAATGATGTGTCGCAAGCACAAGGGACGTGCGATCCGACGAGTTATCATGAATCATCAAAGCAATAGACAAAGCCTGTGTCAACCTTTTATCTAATAAATGCATCCCTTCTAGAAGTCGGGGTTTGTTGCATGTATTAGCTCTAGAATTACACGGTTATCCGAGTAGTAGATATCATCAAATAAACTATAACTGATTTAATAAATCATTCACAGTTTCACAATCTGAATTAGTTCATACTTACTCATGCATGACTTAATCTTTGAGACAAACATATGACTACTAGCATGATCAACTAGGTAGCATCCATTAATGACTCTGCAATAATGCAAGCTTTGCGCCCACGAAAGGTAATCAAAACTTGCATAACAACATGCATAAGGCAACCATTATTTAGGGACAATGTGAAAAACACAAAAGTTCATCTCAAGCACTGCGTCCGAAGATTTAGTCAATACATGGGCACCTTCCTAGACATACGAGTACATCTAGAAAGGGCTCATGCGAATAACTTCAAAAGCCACCACAAGACCATGCAACGACAGGGGATGGATCAAGCCTAAAAAGCCACACGAATACCATTTTAAAAGTAAGCGAAACAGGAACCACATACGAACACCAAAGGCACACAAGGGCGTACAACGAAAACTGACAAAGATTACATGCAGACCGTTCAATGCAAAAGCACAAAGCCGACAACACACAAACATCCAAAGCATAAATCACATGCCAACGTATCAGCAAGACCCAACATCCTGAACACCCCACGCCCCACAACGCAAATGATTGCAAGCACATGGAGTCGTCCAACAATGTCGGCTCCACATCGCTAAGCATGACAAATTAAATCCAATCACCCTTGTGTCAAACACAAGAGACAAAACTTGAGGAACACTTGCTTCTGAGTCGGGACAACTACATTGGTCCGTGACTCCAAGAACAACTAAATCCAAAGGTTAACTTTAATCTAGGACTAAATGAAGGACCGATAAGAAACCCAACGTATTTAAAAGCTCAATGTAGTCACACCCCAAATCTAACCAAGATTAGCCCACCACCCATTAATCATAATGACGCTGTCTGTGAAGACTGGAGCAAGCACGAGAACGATCCATGGAACCCAACACTAGGATTGGTTGACACTGGTGAAAGGGTCCCCAATACCTCGAGATCATATGAAATAGCTTACCACAACTCAAACAACATCTACCCATGAGATGCCAATTCCTGTTCGAGCCAGCCAGCCCAGTACACGAGCTTGCCCAGCCAGTTTCAGAGCTAGACGAGGCTGTCCAGGACATCTCGTACCTGCCTTAGTAACAAAAAGTGACTAGGACAACGTTCAGTCCAAGCCAATCACCCCGAGAAAGAGCTAACAGTTTTTGTTTGAGAGCTAGCCAAGTTAGCTCGTGCACACCTTAGTCATGACCTGCGAGGTCCTCCCCCCATATATGTTTGATATGCTTTTTCCAGTTTTGTAGAAAGAGAACCATTTTTTTGCTATAGGAGGAAAACTACTTTTGAGGGACCTAGACTTCGAATTTTTTCATGAAATTTTTCACAAATATTTATCAACACAATACCAATATCCACACAAAAAAACAGTGAATTTTTTAAAAATTTTGTAAGGGGCACATTTTCGAGTTGAGGTACCTAGACTGAGAATTTTTTTCATAATCTTTTTACAAGGACATTGTCAATAATTAAAGAACACTTCCCACAAAAAATTGGAATTTTCTGACAAGGGATTATTTAATTATAATTTTTTTAAGTGCATAAAATATTAAAAGTATAATTAAAAAAAATATTAAAAAATTAAAAAAATAATAATTTTAAGCAAAATTTATTAAGGGACTTGCATCATAAAACACATAACATGGACATCAAATTTTTGTTGAAAACAAAATTTGGATTTTGTTACTAAGTGACTGAGTGTTGGACATGTGACTGAGTGTTGGCCATCCAACCAACCCGTTGACCTAGTGACTAGGTGTTGGTTAGGTGATGGCTTGCCAGCCTGTTGGCTAGGTGACTAGGTGTTGGCTAAGTGATGGCTTGCCAGCCAGCCTGTTGGCTTGATGACTAGGTGTTGGTCAAGTGACTGAGTGCTGGCAAGGTGACTGAGCCAGCTTGCTGGCATGGGATCTAACTTCTTGCTAGGTGACTGATTGGCCTTCGTTACTAGGTAGGGGAGTCAACAAGCAAGCAAACACATGTGTGTGCCACGTCCACGTCTTAGTTGTAGTCATAGTCGTCGTGCGCATGTCTTGACGTACTTCCCACAAACGGGCCAACTAGTAAGCGGACACGCGTGCGCGCGCCACATCCACGTCTTAGCCGTAGTCGTCGCCCGCACGTCTTGAGTTATCCACACCCGATAAAAAAATTGATTTCGTTGTTACGCCCATCAACTAGTAAGCCAACACACGTGCGCGTCAAGTCCACGTCTAAGTCGTAGGTGTCGCACGCGCGTCTTGAATTACCCACATCCTTTCCAAATTTAGGATTTCGTTGCTACGCTCCTCAACTAGCAAGCCAACATGCGTCTGGGCCCCGTCCACGCCTACGTCGTAGTGCTCGCATGCTTATTGATTTTTGATATCCAAGCCAAATTTTTTATTTTGCTACACCGTCCGTCAATTCACAAGCCAACAGTTGCCTTATCATACCCGCATCCTTCCAATTTTAATTTTTTATTTTTTTTTTATCTTGGACCTGGCCCTGGCTAGGAGCACACCTACTGTCCCTTGTATATGATGGATATGCTTCTTCGAATTTTTTCATCAAATTTTGCACAAATGTTTATCAACACAATACTAATATCCGCAAAAAAAAAAGGAATTTTTGGACAAACGACGATTTTTTAATTTTCTTTATAAGGGGCAGATATTCGAGTTGAGGTACCTAGACTTGGAAATTTTTCATGATTTTTTACAGGGTTGTTACCAATAATTAAATAACACTTGCCATAAAAAATTAGAATTTTCTGACAAGGAATTATTTTATTATTATTTTTGTAAGGGCGGAAAATATGAAAAATATATTAATTTTGAGCTAAATTTATCAAGGGAAATCAAATTTTTGTTCAAAATAAAATTTGGATTTCATTAGTATGGAAGTCAACAAGCAAGCCAACACGTGAGCCTTGGATGCTGACCAAGTGATTGGTTGTTGGCCAAGTGACTGAAGCTGGGTGTTGTTTGACCCAACTGTCATCATTCCCTACTCATGGACAGTGAATAAGCCTTGAGACTCACAATCCTAGTGTGGTCACGAACAATCAATAAGCCTTCCCTAGTCATCCACAGTGAGGTACTATATGTGTGTTGTGGAATAGAATTGATTGATATTGGTGTGAATTGGTGGTAATTAAATTTGATGTGTTTGAGTTACGTAATGAGTTATTTTCAAATAAATGAGTTTGAGCTAAAGTTGAAATTTTACAAAAAGAAATTTAGAGTTGTTAAAGTTATGAAAAAGTTCAAATTTTAACTAAGTTAAAGAGTTTGAGCAAAAAGATAGATTGAAATTAGAAATGGTTAGAGTTTAAAATGTTACTCTTTTAATTACTCTTGGACTGAGTTTAAAAAGAAAAAAGTTTAGAGTATTTTATTAACTCAAAAATGTCGGTGCTTTAATAGTCGAGTGTGTATATGTGAGATTTGGACAATATTTATTTTATTTAGTTTTAACTAAATAATGTAGATTATTTGGTTTTAAAAGTTTGGTGTGTGAGAAAGATTTAATTTTGGGAATTTTGTTGTGGTTGGATTAATTTTATTGTGAACAAATTGTTATAAATATTTATGTTTATGTAGTTAGCTCCTTGAGTCTCGTAAAGCAATCAAGATCGTTGACACTGAGTTAGCGGTGGGGAGAAATCTGATATATTAATGTTGTTGTGGTGATTAATTTTTGATGTGATTGTGTATTCATAACTGATAATATGGGCGTTATGAATTTTATTGAGGAAAATCCATTTTGAGTGTACTCTGTGATAAATTTGAAAAATCGTTAGTGTTAAATGAGTATTAAAGATGAGGAATCTTTTAATAGCTGCATTCACTTAATGATTATGGTGAAAAGAGTCAGAGTATGCTCATGGATTTCATAGTATATGGTGACTGTGATGGGGCCATGGTGATGGTGGTGACTGTGATGGGCCACGAGATGATGCCATGTGATCTGTTGGTTCATCTTTGTAGGTCTGTGATAGACTGCACTTTTTAGTAAATTGTGTTGACCCGTGATAGGGGGCACCTCGGTAAATAGTATTGGTTTGTGATAGGCGGTATATTTACGATTTACGCTTTTTAGTAAATCGTGCTGACAAGTGATAGGTGGCACATCGGTAAGTAGTACTGGTTTGTGATAAGAGGTACATTTACGATTTACGCTTTTTAGTAAATGGTGATGACCCGTGATAGGTGCCACCTTGGTAAATAGTATTGGTCTGTTATAGGCGGTACATTTACGATTTACGTTTTTTAGTAAATCATGTTGACCCGTGATAGGTGGCACCTCGTTAATTAGTACTAGTCTGTGATAGGCAGTACAATTATGATTTACG
Source organism: Cicer arietinum (assembly GCF_000331145.2). Lineage (NCBI taxonomy): Eukaryota > Viridiplantae > Streptophyta > Magnoliopsida > Fabales > Fabaceae > Cicer > Cicer arietinum. The sequence goes on along the minus strand of NC_021162.2, from coordinate 39,203,276 downwards.
CCCCTTCGAGGAGGGTTTTGTTGGAAATTCTGGAATCATGCGCATTGGCATATACACATTGCATTAGGGTGCTTGGCATGCGAGTCATGCTTGTTATACTATGATGATTGTATATACATACTCAGTTGTTGTTGTTATCGTGCCGTAATTGCTTTGAGGTGTGAATTTGAGTTGATTAAGTTTCGATGTAATTATGTGTTCATAATTGATAATATGAATATTTGAAGTGTTAATTATTCAGAGCCATTTTATAATTGAAAATCTGCATTTTCTCAGTTGTATTCGGCTGCGACAGTGCAGTTTGTCAAAAACTTCATTTTTCAACATTGTTTATGCATATTTGGACATATGAAAACCCTTTCAAGGAGTATTCTAAGATGAAAGGTTATTTTGTGCATTTAAAATTTAAATGCTAAGTGATATTTGTTAATTTCGATTGGTGACCCTTTACAATTATTGTGGAATTTGGGCTTTGCCTTCAGATGAGAATCGAGGTCGCCCTACCGATTAGTACTCTAGCAACGAGAATGTAGTTAGACATACTTGACCGATGTTGTGTTAGGAGGAACTTGCGGGACGCGTGGAGATTGTCGGGTTATTATAGTTTTAGTAGTATGATCATATTAGTTTGGTTGTATAGGGACTAGATGTCTTTCTTTTGCGGTTGTAATTGTAATTATTTTATTTTGGGAAGACTGTACCTATAACTTATACTGTCAGTTTGACTTTTGTTTTGGTGGGTCCATGTTCCATTTTTTTTATCTGACTGTGAGGGAATATAGAGATTCTTGGGGCAGTACTTTTGTACATGTGACTGCCGAGAATACCCCAGAGGTATGAGCTATATCTCATAGGTCTCATAGCCCCAATGTATTTTTCTGTTTAAATACTTTGGATTTTAATCCCAAAAACTATTTTAGGTTGTTGGTAATTATGATGTAATTACTTATGACTTTTGTCGTTTGCATTACAACTTAATATTTTATCCAAAGGTATTTCATTGATTTATGAATTTATATTTGTTTGAAAAAAAAATACATTCGCGTTGTTAAAAATTGGGGTGTTACAGTTTGGTATCAGAGCTTTGGTTTAGATTGTAGGTCAACCTGTAGGTTGGGAGTTGTTATTTGATCATGCGTCGGGTTAAGTTGTTTGAGTTGTCAGGTCTGGTGTAGTTGTTATGTATTGATGTAGTCAGAAGTTATATTTGGAATTATTCTAAGGGATGTTGAGATTTCTTCTTGATGTTGGTTTTGAGGAAACAATGCCTCCAAGAAGGAATGACGCTACAAGAGTCAAGATCAATGGGGATGATCAAATGGCTGAAGCTATGAATAACATGGCTGCTTCTGTTGCTGCACAGACTACTGCAAAGACTCTGCGGGATCTGGAGAAGAGGGAAAGAGAGATTTGTGCTGTTGAGTCAAGGGGATTGGAAGATTTTCTTCGTTACAATCCTCCAAAGTTCAAGGGTGAGGAGAGCCCAGAAAAAGTTGATCAGTGGATTAAAGAAGTGGAAAAAATCTTCGAAATGATTAATTGCCAGGGAGGGTTGAGGCGAATCTTGACGACATGGGGGAAAGAGAGATCTGTGCTGCTGAGTCAAGGGTATTGGAAGATTTACGTCGTTATAATCCTCCAAAGTTCAAGGGCGAGGAGATCCCAGAAAAAGCTGATCAGTGGATTCAAGAAATGGAAAATATCTTTGAAATGATTAATTGTCAGGCAAGGTTAAGGCGAATCATGAAGACATGGGATTTATGAAGTGGTTCCAAGGACACATAGGCTATGTTGTTGATGGTAACTCGAAGATGATGGGTATGGATGGATTAAAGTTAGACTAATAGGCGATTTCATGTAAAGATCTAAGTGGAGAGCTTTTTAAGAAAAATATTAGATGTTCGCCTAGTATATTTTAGGATGAGACTGAATGAAGTTTGATAGTTGTCAAAGAGGTGTGAACACCATAGAATTATTGAGAAGACATGGATTTCATTTGGAATAGCATTTGGTGCTTAGGTGTCAACGAAAGAGACTTGTATTGAAGTTAAGGGGCGCTGCACGTTAGGGGTAAATACTACCTTGATTAGATAAAGTACACTTTGAGGAATAGTCGACATCTTGAGGGGTAGAGTCGAGCATTCAAGTTAAACTAGATTTGTGACTCAAATTGTTAAGTATGAATCTCATGAAGATTATAGGAGTGAGAATATATATTTCTTCGATAAGTGACAAATCTCTGTGTGGATTAGGAGATGGTAAGTATGGATAGTGATTTTAGATGAAACTATAAATGAGTAAGTGTGAATTTTGGGTGAAGTCTGGATAAACACAAGGAGTTAAACCTTGATGTACTGAACAACATGTTACTATTAAGTGGCATTGGAAGTATAGAGTACGAGAATACTTAGAGATTGTAGCAATTTAAGCTTTGAGTGTTTATTAAAGGATGGTAATTACTAAGAGAGTGTGAATATTTTGATAAGTCGGAGGGATTATTCGAGATTTGATTTGGGACCCTAAGATGGTTGATCTTTAAGTCGATGATTTAAAATCCACAAGGTTAGATGGAGGACCAAGTGACGCCTTAAACTTGTATAATTGAGGTAGTTGAGGTAGGCAAGGGATAAATAATTCAAGTGATGGATGAGAGTGTTTGAAGATCTACTAAAAATGTTGTGTTATGATTAGAAGAGTTTTTAATTAGTGAGATTACTAAGACGATTATAGTCAATGATGAATAAGACCTTGTATTGTATCTTAAGATGAAGTTAGGCGGTGTGATGAGTATTTGGAGATTTCGAGGATCAGATTTTAGAATTTTATTTAATGAAAGAAAGTGAAAAAGAAGAAATGTAACGAATGATTTATAGTTTAGATGTTGGTCTTGGGAATCCAAGCGTTAAGCTTTAAAATGAGTGTTTCAATGACTAGATGGACGATGAAAAATAATTGGGTCTTTGAGATATTTTACTGCAAAGTTATGAGGATGAGGTTTATAGCTAATTATTCCATAGGAAATGCTTATTGGGAACATTTGAGAAATAGTTCTTTAGGACGTTCGATTGTTTTTCAGTTTGCATCTCGGTGAAGGTTGAGAAGGAATAAGAATCCAGCGAGTAAGCCAAATATTGGAAAATGTGTCAAGAAAACTTGTTGGAGCAGCACATAGAGATGTAGCTTATGTCAATTAAAGATTCATGAAAGGAATTATATCACCTGTAATTCAAACATTGTTATTTTAAAAGTATGTCAATGATACAAAGGCACTACTTGAGTACATGTCATGGGGGTTGCTATTGTATTTGTCAATCAACAGAGTTAAATGTTTGTTTGGTAGTGAAGAATTTAACATGAAATGGAAAAGTTTGGTGGGACCTAGTATGGCTTGATTTATTGAAATCACTATAATGAAGATGTATCAAGGTTCGGGGTAGAAATTTAAGGTTTGTATAAATGGAAAAGTGATGGAGTGAATACAATGTGTTTGACCTGTCATAATGAAAAGATAATCATCAAGCTGCAAATAAAGGACGCGACGGAATTGAGAAGTATTAGAATAAATTTTGGCAGTAGATGTAGGAAAATTATTTTCGAGTTTGTGTAGAATTGCGAAGTATGTAAGAAATTGAATAGTGAAACGTGAATTTGAGGTGTTAGGCATGAGACAAATGTAGGTCTTAATCAGTGAATTAAATTCAAGTTGGATTTTTGTTGGAGACGTGACTCTTGAAATGAAGTACTAAACTGGATGGAAGTTTGTGTGTCATAAGTAGTATAGTTTTGGCATGTTATTGAAAACATTTGAGGAAGCTTGGATCACCAAGCAGATGTGGGGATGAAATTCTTAGAACACTACGGTTTGGCGTAGTTGTGCGACTAAAGAAAAATCGAGGATTTGTGGACAATGGAGAGATTCAAGAGTTCTCGACAGTAATGATTGTTTGGTGCTCAGTGTGTTGGTGTCATACTCAGTGTTTCAGTTTGGTACCAAATGGATGTTTCATATCAAATGGATGTATATGAGGCTATGTGACATAGCTATGGGCGATTGTACTTCATCGATAGGATCAAAGTTATAGGAAAATGAGAGAAACTTAGTTGACCTCGAGAAGATTGTTTGACCGCTTGTGAATAATGTCCAAAATGCATTGAAGTTAATTGTTCCTGAAACTCCCTTCATACACTTGATTTGATCTTGGTGGGAACAATATTGGGCTTGTTCTTGGACCATCAGAAGTAAGGATACGACTAAGTCCAATTCAATATATTTCTCAATCTATCAGAGCGTTTGACTTTTGTCCATAAAAAAATTCACTTTTATTCTTCATAGTCACTGACTTGATTGTCGGAATTAGGTGTTGTGATGCTTGAATAACCATAGTCAGAGGCAGATGCAAAGTTGCATGACATAGAAATAGTGGCTTGGGAAAAATCAGTGCAACATCAGAGTGTGTCGCGTATGAGAGGCATCACTCTGGAACGTGTTGCAATCTTAAGAGTTAGTGGAGTATATGCTTGAGATGCAGACTTGAAATAGTAGACTTCAGAGGCATGCTCAAAAATACTGTTCATTAGAGGCATGAAGCGGTTATTGTTCATTAGAGGCATGGAAACTCTAGAAACACGCTGAATTTTCAGAGACACAAAATTCTTCGGAAGCACACTGATTTACTAGAAGCACGTGGAGCTGCCAGAAACACGCAATCAAATAGTAGTATATAAGTTTATTGTATCCGTATATATTAATTTAACAACTACCAAACTAATCAAGATTTTATATTATTTAGAGTAAGACAATTATTGTTGGTTCGTTATAACGAAAACGTAACGATAACATAAAACTTATAACAAGAGTAAATAACAACACAACTTTGAATAAATGGAAATTAAACCTAGGGTCATGGTTTCACTTGTAATATCAATACCTCAAGTTCTAGTTTTATATGAATTCTTACTTATTTTCTCAATTATCACTCCTTATTTATAACTATTAACAAAGATTCGTCATTCAATGTAATATTCTTATCCCTAAATAAATTCTTTGGTTGATCATACAAAACATATAATTAAGAGAAAACATAAACAACCAAGAGGTTGAGTAATTGAAAGATTAATATCTACGTTTCATCATACAAGAATCCTAATATCAATTATCCTATAGTTCTACCAATTAATTGTAGTTGGTCACTAGTCAATTGATTGATTAAGGCATGCAAATGTCAGACATCCCAAACATGTGAATAAAACAATAGAATAATTTAATTGAGATAAACAACAAAAACCTAAAACAAAACTAGAATTCAAAACTAAGACTTAGTAAAAAGGTATCTTAATTACAAGATTCACCAAAATCCAAGAGAGCTTAGTTACACAGTTTACTCCAGGTTCAAACACTCCTAAGTTTCTAGAGTTGTTTCTCTTTATTTTCACTATCTCTAACTTTTCTGCTTCTTCGATTCTGTTTCTAGTGTGTGACTCCCCTTTTCTACTATTGATTTATTTTCCTTATGATAGCAAAAAGATCCTAATTTTTTGCAGCAACCTTCCCCCTTTCTTTGACAACATTTTGTTATCATAAAATTCAACATTTGAAGTGCGCAACAAACCTCCTTCTTGTATCCATTAATTGGAATATTGAATTTGATAAGTTTTTTGCATTAAAAACTTAGTAGATTTGACCAATTTGAATTATTTTATCATCTCATGATCAATTATGCAAATATAATAAATGAATAATTAAGAAGAAGTTGACATCAAAACTATAAAATAAGACAAAACAAAGAGTAAATATCCTCTTAAAATCCAATAAAAATAGGTTAATTAATGCACAAACTTTTCCAACGTGTGCATTTTTCTGAGTATGAGGATTTCGTTGACTGATTTGATTTTGTTTCTTTGACTAATTTGATTTGCATAGTGATTTCCTCTAGTCGTCTCCTTGTTTTCCCTCAATCTTTGACTATTGAAACATATTTCATCTTATTTACCTTTCTTACAGGGATTCCTACATTTCTTCTCTACATAGACTAAACTATCAAATGAAAGACTCTGTGATCTTCTCAGAATAGGTGTCACTCAAGTAAAGACAATTCGAATCCTATCACGTTTTCCAGGTCTTTCTGCCATAGTTCTACATACCAAACACAAAATATTAAGCTAATTAGATTTAATATTTGATGAATTGGTACTTAGATCATATAGCAAAAAGAAAAAGCATTCTAAATTGAACCCACTACCCACAATCCAATTGGTTCGACCGACTCTGATACCAAAATGTAAAATCCATCACCATGTATCTAGAAAATGGCAATAACTTCAAACATCTTAATATAGCAGAGGCAATCTTTATAAATTATCAACTAACATCATCAACATAATTGTAACTCCATAAGAATATTCCATTAGTACAATAAAATAATTTAGAAGTTGTTTCATAATTCGATAAAATAACTTACAAGTCTAGTCAATTGACTTCATAATAATATTGCCTTAGTACAATAAGGTACATCAAAATCAAATAAATTGGGGCTAATTCAAGTCTGGTATTACATCCTCTGCTGCTAGAATTTAAAATTCAACCATTTCTATCTATTGCAATATAAGAAAATAGGGGATGAAATAATAATCTCAGTGATTTCTATAAAAAAAAAAAGGGGATCGATAATTATAGATTATTTTCTTATATGTAATGGTAAAAATGACATTGAATATGCATTGTTACTTTTAAAACAATCTTTAACCTCAAGGTTGTCATAGTCCTTTTTTCCTTAAAATAATGAAAATATCATAATCCTAAAACAATATGCAATTCATGCTAACAAAATCTTCTCATAAAGTGTGTCAAATGACACATTTTCTTTACTTAAAACCTGTGATATTTCCATGACCTATAACTTTTCCTTAGAGTATGGAAATGTTTCCCAATTATCTTGATGTGAGTCACCAAGATAATTGAGACCTGATGGTAAAGATGGTCCGGCCATGACCCCAATCAGCGTCTTGATTATTTTTCCTTCACCCATTGTTCCATGCCTGAAACAATCTTATAAATGTCCCACTTTGAACTTGAGCCATGAATGTCATGATTGGATGAACATAGTGCACTTGAAATTTTATGTATGTAGTGTATGTTTCCTTTATACAATTTGTAATATGAAATCAGTAATGTATTACAAACAAAAGCCATCTTAATCATCAATCAATTCTAACCACAAAACCTTAGATAATAATTGATTTAATTGAAAATTGGCACTTTAAATTTTACGTTCGAATCAGGAAGCTTGGACCATAGGCAAACACGACCATAGAAAAACTAGTCAAATGAAGCTTAGATCAGAGGTAGCATGACCATACACGAACTCTAACAAGAGGTAGCATAATCTGAGGAAACATGACCATAGGCATAGTTAGAGGAAACATGACAATAGGCAGAGTCTAAGGAAACATGATCAGATGAAGAGTTAGAGGAAACATGACCAGAGGCAGACTCAGAGGAAGTATGATCAAAGGCAAAATCAGAAACATCATGATCAGAGGTAGACTCAAAAACAACATGATTAGAGACAAAATAAAAAAACAACATGATCGAAGATAGAATTAGAAATAACATGATCAAAGGCAAAATCATCAAAAAATAACATGATCATATGTATAACTAAAAAACATAACGATCAGAGGCAAAATCAGAAGACGAAAAAATTATCAGAGGCAAAATTAGAAATATCATGATTAGAGGCAGAAGTTGAAGAAGGAAACCAGAGACGAAATAGAAGGAAATCAGGGGTAAAATAAAGAGAACTAAAATCATAATGACGTATGTATGAACTCTAGGAACGCATTAATTCCATATTCCCCCTATTACAATTAATTCTACTTCTTGGGGTTTCTAACACATCAAAGTCATCAAACCAACATTTGTAGAATTGATGATTTTTAAACGAGTTAAATGCATATTTTCAACATTTCCTGCATGCTAAAACACATAGTTTCCTCTCACTCTCATATTTTGATTAAAACCCAACATCAACCCAAAAAATCGTATCTACAGTACCTAAAATAAAATTGAACCCCAAAAATCCACATGAAAAATAGAAATTTGTTCTAAGAAAAGAATTCACTATTTGTTAATAATAATCCCCTTCAATCCGAACTTGGTTGTGGAAGATGCTTGCCTTATCATCTCTCTGTTCCATGTCTTTTATGCTTTGTTTCAGATTTGAAGATTTCCCAATTTTCTCCTTATCATCCTTCAATACTATTTTTGTTGATTAATGGGTTTTGGAGAGGAAGAAAGGGACATCCAAGAGGTTGGATTGAAGGTAAAGGACTTTAGATGGTTGTTGTTGTCTTTGAATAAATTTGGGAAGAAGAGGAAAATGGATGATTGGAGAAGACGATGAACAGTAATCGGGTGTTGGTGTTTTCAAAATATTTTTTAGAGTGTGTAATTGGAAGTGAAAGAAAATAAAGGGAAAAATGGGTTAATGCCCGTAAGTGAAGGAGACATAGAGAGAATAAAGGTGACATGTTCTCTCTTTGTCACTTGAACTTGTTCATACTATTACTTTTCTATTTTACCCTTGATCCTAATTTAATATTACTAAAATCACAACGTTAACAATTACTAAAATTCTAGAAATTCTAATTAGTACTTAAATCTTATATATATTTCTAAGGTAGTGAAAGGGTTGTTACAAAATCAACTCCTTTCAAGTCACAAATAAATCACCCTAGATTATGGCTCGCGCGTCGTGCGGATATTAATTAATTAATTTTATAAGTTTTATAAGTAATATTTTATTGATTATAAATATAGTTATCTTATGATATTACTCTATTAATTTGTAATAATTGAGAATAAATATAGTTATCTATTAATATTACTCTATTGATTTGTAATAATTGAGTATGATTAGGAAAATTAAAATGATAGAAAATCATTTTTATCACAATCATCTAATTTAATTTTTAAAATATTTTGTAAAATTCACATGATAACTTATTATATAGGATAATGTTTGACTCCTTGTACTTTGATTGTCAATTTGTTTTTCAACATATAATGGTACTTGTATTTATTTGATGAAATAAAATGTAAAATACAAACCCAAAGATAAGATGTAAAAATTTAAAAATATGATTGACTATTTAATATTTTTTATTTTAAAGAATTTCAATGTTGACTTACAATGTAGTGTTGTCTAAATTTATTTGTTTTATTACTATGATGTTTTAATTGCGAGCATGAAAAGTTGTTGTAAAGAAACTTTTTTATTGAATATATTTCATCAAGAGTTTGAAACTTATTTTATTAAAGATTTACATATACTTTAAATATAATTTTAGATATTTAAAAGTTTTAACTAATTGTTTGTGCAATTGAATTATAGTTATGTTGATATGTACCAAAACTAAATTCTACTGAAAAATAATTTAATTTTATGCAATACTTAATTTTTCATTTATTTTTTAACATTCAAATTATCATTATAATAAGGAAAATTAAAATAAAAAATAGAATTAAATTAAAAATATAAAATTTAATTGATGAAAGTTTAGTGTTAACATGTTTTTTCAGAATACATGTATAGTATACTTTTGTTCATTATATTTTTTAATATATTCATATATATTATAATTTTAAATAAATTTGTGTATTTTCATAATTCAAAGTAACTTTTTTAATAATTTTTAATATATTCTTATTTTATTATAATTTTTAATAAAATTGTGTATTTTTTTGTCAAATAGAATATATATATTTAGTTGATAAAATGATAATATTAATAGTATTATATAATTATTAATTAATTTATTCTCAAAATTCATTTGATATTTTTATTAAAAATATTGAAAACGAAAAAATTATTTGTAAAATTATACGAGTATGAACTATTATTGCTTGCTTGGTTTCTTAAAACATGTTATTATGAGTTTGGTTTCTTAAAAGATGTTATTATGAGTTTGGTTTCTTAAAAGATGTTATTATGAGTTTGGTTTCTTAAAAGATGTTATTACGAGTAAATTATTTATAGCTTACTCATATGGATGGTAGACATTGAAATTTTGAGGTATAGAAGTATATATAAATATGAATCGACGTCCTTAAAGGTGTATAGATTTTCATTATATATGCATTAATTTAGTTTCGATGTATTTAAATATATTGACAAATAAATTGAAAGTAATTGATTGACATATATTGAAATGAAATGGATTGATAACGTAAAATATTATAAATGCATTATAATGTTACATTGACATAAATTGGAAGTAATTATAAATGCATTATAATGATTTCAATGCATAATAAGGTGACAACAAAATAGATTTTGAGGTTTGTTTTATTATTAAATTTGATAATAATGTAGGTAAGATTTGATGATTTTGAAGAGTTAATATGGAAGCATGGGAAGGACTTGTCACTTTCTTTGGAGTGATATCTGATTTATATTGTTACCATGTTGAGATAATACAAATAATTTGATAAACAACATTTATGACATATTTATGAGTGATTTGATGGTTTTTTTCATTTGAATTTAACGAGTAATTGAATTTTCAACGTAGAAAATCAATTTTCAACGTAGAAAATCATTACTCACCCTAAGTGGAATAATATAATTGTTCATGAAAGGAGGATTGATAATGTAATATATTACTAAGTGTAATTGATAAATGTAATTGATAGTGTAAAATATTACTCAAAATAAATAAAAAAATTATAGAAAAATATAATGAGTAATTGAATTTTCAACGAATGAAATCATTGTAATAATTGTGTATGAACGTTTTCAAAGAGTTACCGTAGAGACGTCAAAAAAGATGATTTCGAATCGAGACTCAGCGAGACGGTCGCCACTTTATTTGGATCTGCATAGACAATGTGTCGAAATGATAATAATTTTGATGATTTGCGTAGGCCCATGTTGTAAAATAAAATGTTATGTTATGTGTTGTTTTGTTTTATGTTTCCATCTTATATAGAAATAATTATGAGTTGGTTGTTTTTAAGTGATTTGAATTATTTTTGTGGTGAAAACATTTGAACTTTAATAAATTTTAATAAGTTGTGGTTAAACTTTCGTCTAAATTTTCTAAAAAAATTTGATTATGTTTTAAGTGATCAAGTAAATTTTATCCGATGGAAATTTTTGAAACAAACTACAATTTTTAGAAAAAATTAAAATGTAATTTCTTAACATGGTTTGTGATTTATTTAGGTTGAAATTATATCTTTAATGTTTTAAATATTAAATCACGAAGTTTGAAAGTACTTGTTGTTGATTAGGTAAAATAAGTATGTAAGGATTGAGTTGGGCCGTAGTTTTTTGTTGTTTTTGTAGTTAGTAAGTGGTGATAATTGTGAATTTTTGTGTGTGAATGAAATTAATTTAAGGTGAAATTATTTTTATCAATGTTGTTAAGTGGTAATAAACAAAATTTTACCGTATTTTGAGTAATTGAGTCAACTCACCCACTTTTAATTTTCAAATAAATTTAAAAATCGACAAAATTTAGAAATGTGGTTTGTGGAGTGGAAAAATATTCTTCGAGTAAAATACCTCTCTTTATCTTAAATAATTCTATAATTTATTTAATGATTGCTTCTTAATACAATATTATAAATTTTTTGAATAGGATATTTATGATTACTTGTTAAGTTGGGATGAGGAATTATAATTTAAGAAATCTTGTTATAATTTTATTTGGTCATGTCCACCTACGTGGGAGTTACAACCTCATACGAACATATAACTTATAACTACTATTAGGTACTAACTGATGTAGCAAGAATTCTAATTGCATAGCGATCAATCATCTCATAGATATATTTTGTAACTTTTATACAAATTATATTCATACTTCAATTAAGTTTACCGTTAAATTGAATCGTTCCTCTCATAATTCGTATCTTCTTTGGAAGTTGTCACACATAAAACTTCTAATAAATATTGAAAGAAATCATTGTGGTAATGTATGATACTAATGTTTGCATGTTTTTAGAAACCATTATGCATGTTTTTAGAGATTGTGATGTGGCACACAATCTTTGGGAGAACTTTATAACTACGGAGAATGAAAAATGAAGCTCTCTTTTTTTAGCATCGGACTTTCTCAAAGGATCAGATTCAATCTTAGGTTAATTGATACTTATTTGATAAGAGGATATTGGCCTATAATGTTTCATACCATGGTAAATATGGTGTGCACGAACATGAGCCGTATAGTTTTCTCAAGAACACCACTTGATCCTGAGCATATAAAGAGATTTAGATGCTATGTTCTAACTTGATTGATTTCATTTTTTCAATATATCCGTAAAACTGTTTCATCATGTTTCATGATGATTTTTCTAAGGTCTTTTTATTTTCTGGAATGTTTAAAGTTTAAAAAATAACTAGATTGAGACATGTGTGTTACACATGTTATATATATATAACAAGAGACATATCAAGTGAGAGGAGTGCTTTATTTTGAGAGACAAGAAGATTAAATAGTTACCGTCAGATTACCACTACCGTTATAGAATGACTAGCACCACATTCTATTTTGTAGTAGCTCTTGACAACACCAATATTAGGAACATTTATGAGACACTCCAACAATCTGAATGGACAACAACTGTGACATAATAGGTTGATGCCTTAGTATAATTATGGGACATGGGAGATTACAAACCTACCAGAAGAGAAGAAACCAGTTGGAAGCTAGTGAATTTTCTCCTTAAGTATAATTATGATGGGAGTACAAACTGGTACAAATCTCAATTGGTGGAAAATGGACCAAATCTTATGAAGTGAACTATAAAGATACTTTTGCACCTGTGACTAAACTAAATTTTGTATGAGTAATACTCTCTCTAGCTGCTAATTTAGATTGGCCACTCCATCAACTAGGCATCAAGATTGCCTTCCTAAACATGAGTTGGAAGCAGAAGTTTTTCTGCAAATCCTTCCATGACTTGAATCATCCAACACCTCAAATATAGTGTGCAAACTCCAAATATCTCTATATGGCCTCAAGAAATCTTCAATGGCGTGGTTTCATTGATTGACTCGAGTGGTCAAGGAAGATGGGTACAACCAATGCCAATAAGATCACAATATGTTTGATAAACATTTAATGCAAGGAAAGGTAGCTTGGTTCATGGTTTAGGTTGATGATATTGTTATCACAAGAATTGATTAATGATCAAATAGATTGTAAGATCCATTATCAGTTGTAAGACCCATAATTTTAAAGTATACTTTATGTATTTTTGTGTATTTTGGGTATTGGCTCGGAGGCTTTTTAGCCAAAGTTATTAATATTTTGGAGTTTATATGATCAAAATATATTTTGATGCCGATTAGAATTACTCGTCGATGAATAAATTAAATTAACTACGGTGAATCTTTTACGAAGAATTTAATGTGTTACGGGTGAAATGGTAATTTTAATAAATATGTAGATATTTGTTAAGTTATAATTATTATACACATATACATATATATATA
>NC_021162.2:39188279-39189562 GCF_000331145.2 Cicer arietinum | reverse complement strand
TTCGAAAACGAAGAAAAACGGTGTTAGGGATTTCAAAAACCGTTAAACACAAAAACCTCCCCGTTTCATCTAGATCTAAGCTTCGTTTCGCGAAGAGATAGAAGGGAAAGTTGATCACTACCACGCTACGGTGCTAGGGAACCAACTTGGAGGCGACGTTGCGAGCGGATATTTTTACCGGATTTACTCGCGGTACCGTAATCGAACGTGAAAGCTATCGTGAAGGTAAGAGCTCCTTCCAAACTTCTCGTTTGCATTTAGGGACTTATTTGTGATTGTGTGGAAAGGAATTTGTTAGGGTTGAAGTGTTGATTTGGGGGAAAATGAATCTAGGGCGTTATGGGTAAAATCTTAGAGTTAGGTTTGGTTATATTGATGAATGTTTCGTGGAAAATGAATTTAAATTCATTTAAGTATGATTTTGAGTAAATGAAACTTGATGTGTTTTGGTGTGGATCGTGGATTGAATTTAAAAATATGTTTGAGTTTGTTTTGTGTGGAATTTGAAAACCATTGGAGTTAAACGAGTGTTAAGAATGATGAATCTCTTAATGTCTTGTTTACTTAATGTTTGTTTTGAAAATTGTTTTAAGTTAAATGAGTATTAAGAATGGGGAATCTCTTAATGTCTTGTTTACTTAATATTCGTTTTGGAAATCGTTTAAGTTAAAAGAGTATTAAGAATGGGGAATCTCTTAATATTTCTGTTTACTTAAAGTTTGTTTTGAAAATCGTTTAAGTCAAAAGAGTATTAAGAATGGGGAATCTCTTAATATTTCTGTTTACTTAAAGTTTGTTTTGAAAATCGTTTAAGTCAAAAGAGTATTAAGAATGGGGAATCTCTTAATATTTCTGTTTACTTAAAGTTTGTTTTGAAAATCGTTTAAGTCAAAAGAGTATTAAGAATGGGGAATCTCTTAATATTTCTGTTTACTTAATGTTTGTTGTGAAAATCGTTTAAGTTAAATGAGTATTAAAAATGGGGAATCTTTTAATATCTGCATTTGCTTAACGATTGTTGTGGATGGAGTCAGTGTATGCTCATGCATTTCATTTTGGTAAATCGTGCTGACCCATGATAGGTGGCACCTCGGTAAACAGTACTGACCCGTGATAGGTGGTACATTTACAATTTACGTTTTGGTAAATTGTTGTGACCCGTGATAGGTGGCACATCAGTAAATAGTACTTTGGCCTATGATAGGCGGTACGTTTACGATTTACGCTTTTTCTTTTAGTAAATCGTGCTGACCCGTGATAGGTGGCACCTCGGTAAACAATAC
>NC_021162.2:39186259-39187693 GCF_000331145.2 Cicer arietinum | reverse complement strand
CAAAATCGATTTGGAAATCGATTTGGCAACACAGGGACTCAGCAAAACTGACAAAATCGACTTAGAAATCGATTTGGTCATACATGAACTCAGCAGAACTGACCAAATCGATTTGGCAATCGATTGGCTCAGCAGAAGTCCTTATTTTGAGTTAGATAATCGATTGTTCAATTGATTTATCAATGCTTTGGTCAGTTATGTATTACTTGATGGATTGAGAACTTTATTTTGATTTCATTTTTAATTGGCAAGCATTATATGAACTTTTAGCATATGGGAAATCCTTTTAAGGTGCATGCTTAGTTGAAAGGTTATTTTGTGCATTTAAAAACTTAAATGTTATGTGTTAACTGTTAATTTCGGTTGGTGACCCTTTACAACTATTGTGGAAATCTGGGCTTTGCCCTCAGATGAGAGCCAAGACGATCCTACCGGTTCGTACCCTACGGATGGGAATGTAGATGGGAATGCTTGACTGGAGTTACGTTAGGAGGAACTCACGGGGCGCGTGAAGATCACTCAGGGTGTATAGCTATAGTTTTTTGAAGAATGATCAGATTAGGTTCATAGAGGGAACATACGTCTTTCTTTTGAATTGTATTTATTTTAAAATGGAAGATTGTACCTACACTAATATTGTCAGCTAGACATGTTATGTTCGATTGGTTACATGTACCAACTTTTGATGTGTAAATATTTTGGATTCATATTTTGAGAAACTTTTCCGCTGCTTGTAAATTATAATGACTCAATTATTTATCCAAAGGTATTTCCTTATTTATTTCTCTGTTTTATTTTAATTTCTTTTGAAAAAAAATACACCCTCGCTTTGAAAATCGGGGTGTTACAATTCCCAAATCGATTTTGTAAACTATGTACCAAGCTGGTAAGCGATTACCCAATTGATTGAACTGGAAAACCTTGCAAGCACCAGAAGCTTCCTGTGAATGGGTACAAAGATCAGATCTCACTAGGATCAATGATCCCTAGTTTCATCCTAATATGCAGGAAACTTTCTCTTGGCAAAGCTTTGGTAAAGATGTCAGCCAACTGTTCAGCTGTATTGACATATTCAAGCTTAATGATCCCATTTTGAAAGTGGTCCCTTATAAAATGATGTCTTACTTCTATGTGCTTGGTCCTGGAGTGCATCACTGGATTCTTAGTAATGCTTATTGCACTTGTGTTAGTACAGTTCCCAAATCAACACCAAAATTCAATAAGTGTTGTTTCATCCAAAGAATTTGGGCACAACAGCTCCCAACTGCAATGTATTCAGCTTCAACAGTTGATAGTGCAATGCTAGTCTGTTTCTTGCTAAACCAAGACACAAGGGAGTTTCCTAGTAAGTGACAAGTACCAGAAGTACTTTTCCTATCTAGTTTGCATCCGGCAAAGTCTGAATCTGAGTAACCAACTAAAGTGCAGGTTGAT
>NC_021162.2:39182866-39185837 GCF_000331145.2 Cicer arietinum | reverse complement strand
AGGGGAACATGACCGTGGGCGAATATGCGGCTAAGTTTGAATCGCTATCGATGCATTTCAGGTTTTTCCGTGAAGAGATTGATGAACCATTCATGTGTCATCGTTTCCAAGACGGACTAAAGTATGGGATTCAAGACTCCGTCTTACCCTTGGGAATTCAACGTTTCCAAGCGCTTGTAGAAAAATGTAGAGAAGTGGAGGATATGAAAAATAAGAGGGCTAGTCGAGGAGGGAATTTTAATTAAGGTGGCCCTAGTCGGGTGAATTATCAGAACAAGGGAAAGCAATTTGCTAAACCTTATAATCGACCACGGAATAACAACGGTGGGCAAAATCGCCCAGGGAACCAGAATTTCGGAAGACAATTGGGACAAGTGCTTCGATGTTTCCGATGTGGGGAGGAGGGACATTACGCTAGTGCTTGTACCTTTAATGTCCTCACCTGTTACAATTGTCGGAAGTCAGGGCACATGGCAAGGGATTGCACGGCTCCAAAGGTGGAACCAGTTGTGAATGTAACTAGAGCTACTCGTCCTATCGCTAGAGGACGCGTTTATTGCGTGAGTGCTGAAGCTGGAAATCCATCTGGCAATCTGATTCAACGTGACTGTGAGATTGCAGGTAACACTCTAACTGCACTTTTTGATTCGGGGGCAACCCATTCCTCCATTGCTATGGATTGTGTGAATCGTTTGAAGTTATCTGTGTCGCCTCTACCTTTTGATTTGGTTGTTTCTACACCTGCTAAGACTTTGACAGTAAATTCTGCATGTTTACATTGTCAAGTAACTATACAAAATAGAGATTTCTTGATTAATTTGATTTGTTTACCTCTACAATCACTCGAGGTCATTCTCGGTATGGATTGGATGTCGTATCATTACGTGATCTTGGATTGTGCTCGTAAATTGGTTCTTTTCCCTGAGCCAAGAATTGTTAAGTATCTAGCCGCTAACAAACTCCGAGTATCGCTAAGAGAAGGGACTCATGAGTTTTTGTCCCTAGCTAATGTGGAGGCAAAGATAAATGTGAACATAGAAGATGTGATGCTTGTCAATGAGTACTGGGACATATTTCCAACGGAAATTCCAGGATTGCCACCGGTAAGAGAAGTGGAATTTTTCATTGATTTGCACCCAGGAACGGGACCAATTTCAATTGCGCCGTACCGAATGTCACCATTGGAATTAAATGAGCTCAAAGGCCAAATTGAAGATTTGTTGAAGAAGAAATTTATTAGACCAAGTGTATCACCATGGGGAGCTCCAGTTTTGCTAGTTAAGAAGAAGGACGGAAGCTCGCGTTTATGTGTGGATTATAGACAGCTTAATAAGGCAACTATTAAGAACCGTTATCCTTTGCCATGCATCGATGATTTAATGGATCAATTGAGAGGGGCCGCGATATTTTCGAAGATTGACTTGAAGTCGGGTTACCATCAGATTCGAGTAAGGGAAGGAGATATTCAGAAAACTGCTTTCAGAACCCGTTATGGACATTATGAATATCTGGTTATGCCGTTTGGAGTTACCAATGCACCAGCAATTTTCATGGACTACATGAACAGAATCTTTAGTCCATTCCTTGATAAATTTGTTGTGGTGTTCATTGATGATATATTAATTTATTCGAGAACTGAAGAAGAGCATGGAGAACATTTACGTCAAGTTCTTGAGACTTTACGCAAGAAGCAATTGTATGTCAATCTGTCAAAGTGTGAATTTTGGCTAGAAAAAGTGAATTTCTTAGGACATGTGATAACCAAGGAAGGAATCGCTGTAGATCCGGCTAAGATTGAGGCGGTTCTTGCTTGGAAACAGCCTCAGACTGTCACTGACATACGGAGTTTTGTAGGACTGGCAGGGTACTACAGGAGGTTTATCGAAGGTTTTGCTAAGATTGTGGCTCCACTGACACAACTTACCAGAAAAGATCAACCGTTCGCATGGACGGAGAAGTGTGAAGAAAACTTCCAGCTACTAAAGAGAAAATTGACGACCTCACCTGTATTGGTATTACCGCAATCAGAAGAACCCTATGAAGTTTATTGTGATCCATCCCACCAGGGATTAGGATGTGTTCTATTAATTTATTCGAGAACTGAAGAAGAGCATGGAGAACATTTACGTCAAGTTCTTGAGATCTTACGCGAGAAGCAATTGTATGCCAATCTGTCAAAGTGTGAATTCTGGCTAGAAAAGTGAATTTCTTAGGACACTGTGATAACCAAGGAAGGAATCGCTGTAGATCCGGCTAAGATTGAGGCGATTCTTGCTTGGAAATAGCCTCAGACTGTCACTGACATACGAAGTTTCGTAGGATTGGCAGGGTACTACATGAGGTTTATTGAAGGTTTTGCTAAGATTGTGACTCCATTGACACAACTTATCAGAAAGGATCAACCGTTCGCAAGGACGGAGAAGTGTGAGGAAAATTTTCAGTTACTAAAGAGAAAATTGACGACCTCACCAGTGTTGGTATTACCGCAATCAGATGAACCCTATGAAGTTTATTGTGATGCATCTCACCAAGGTTTGGGATGTGTTCTGATGTAACACAAGAAAGCTGTAGCTTATGCCTCAAGGCAATTGAAGATTCATGAGAGAAACTAACCTACTCATGATTTGGAGCTTGCCGCGGTTGTTTTTGCATTGAAGATCTGGAGGCACTATTTATATGGGTGCACGTTCACCGTGTTCAGTGACCATAAAAGTTTGAAATATTTGTTTGATCAGAAGGAGTTGAACATGCGCCAAAGACGATGGATGAAGACTCTCAAGGATTTTGATTTCACGCTACAGTACCACACTGGGAAAGCCAATGTAGTGGCTGATGCGTTAAGTAGAAGAAGTGTCTCGGTGTCTTCAACAATTATGGCTAGGCAACAAGAGTTGTGGGAAGCTTTTAGAGATCTACACTTGAACGTAGAGTTTGCACCGGGAATTTTGAAATTCGGAATGATTAAGATTTC
>NC_021162.2:39177558-39180526 GCF_000331145.2 Cicer arietinum | reverse complement strand
GTGTATGCTCATGCATTTCATTTTGGTAAATCGTGCTGACCCGTGATAGGTGGCACCTCGGTAAACAGTACTGACCCGTGATAGGTGGTACGTTTATGATTTACGTTTTGGTAAATTGTGCTGACCCGTGATAGGTGGCACCTCGGTAAATAGTACTTTGGCTTGTGATAGACGGTACGTTTACGATTTACGCTTTTAGTAAATCGTGCTGACCCGTGATAGGTGGCACCTCGGTAAACAGTACTGACCCGTGATAGGTGGTACGTTTATGATTTACGTTTTTTAGTAAATCGTGTTGACCCGTGATAGGTGGCACCAAAGTAATTGGTACTTTGGCCTACGATAGGCGGTACAATTATGATTTACGGCCCTTCGAGGAGGGTTTTGGTTTGGAATTCCGAGTCCATGCATTTTGGCATATATCCTAATCTGATCATCCTACCAAAAAGCTATACACCCTGAGTATCTCCACGCGCCCTGTGAGATCCTCCTAATGTAACTGCAATCACGCGTTCCCATCTCCATTCCCGTCCGTAGGGTACGAACCGGTAGGATCGTCCTGACTCTCATCTGAGGGCAAAGCCCAGATTTCCACAATAGTTGTAAAGGGTCACCAACCGAAATTAACAGATAACACATAACATTTAAGTTTTAAATGCACAAAATAACCTTTCAACTTAGCATGCACTTTAAAAGGGTTTTCCATATGCTAAAAGTTCATATAAAACTTGCCAAATAAAAATGAAGTCAAAATAAAGTTCTCAATCCATCAAGTAATACATAACTAACCAAGACATTGATAAATCAATGAGCAATCTGTTATCTAACTCAAAATAAGAATT
The DNA here is from genome assembly GCF_000331145.2 of Cicer arietinum. Lineage (NCBI taxonomy): Eukaryota > Viridiplantae > Streptophyta > Magnoliopsida > Fabales > Fabaceae > Cicer > Cicer arietinum. The sequence goes on along the minus strand of NC_021162.2, from coordinate 39,179,684 downwards.
TCTACTAAGTCAATCGATTTCCAAATCGATTTCCTAAAGGTTTTTAGTGAAATTTGAACTCTGGGTTTAATTCAATCGATTGGGCAATCGATTGACAGGATAGCTGAGCCCCTGACTTAATGCCAATCGATTTCCAAATCGATTTTTGTCAGTTTTGCTGAATTCCTGCATGGCCAAATCGATTGGGAAATCGATTTTATAAATAGTTGAGCCCCTGTAACTTCCCAAATCGATTGAGAAATCGATTTCCCTGCTTATCCTTCCAAAAATACATAAACTAATTCAATCACATTCATACATAACTCCAAATCTTAACACTCAGTAATTCCCACACAATCACCACGACAAATTGGGTTTCGAAATAGTTTTACAATCCATCACACTTACACACGATAATCAATACATAACACATAGCAATTCCAACACAATTAACACGACAACTTGAGTTTCGAAATAGTTTACAATCAGTCAAACATACACACAAAATCAATACATAACACTCAATCATAACTTGATTCAAACACGACTCGTGTGCCAAGCACCCTAATGCGATGCGTATATGCCAAAATGCATGGACTCGGAATTCCAAACCAAAACCCTCCTCGGAGGGCCGTAGATCATAATTGTACCGCCCATCGCAGGCCAAAGTAACAATTACCGATGTGCCACCTATCACGGGTCAGCACGATTTACTAAAATGCGTAAATCATAAACGTACCACCTATCACGGGTCAACACAATTTACCAAAATGAAATGCATGAGCATACATAGACTCCATCCACAACAATCGTTAAGCAAATGCAGATATTAAAAGATTCCCCATTTTTAATACCCATTTAACTTAAACGACTCTCACAACAAACATTAAGTAAACAAGACATTAAGAGATTCCCCATTCTTAATACTCATTTAACTTAAACGACTCTCACAACAAACATTAAGTAAACAAGACATTAAGAGATTCCCCATTCTTAATACTCATTTAACTTAAACGACTCTCACAACAAACATTAAGTAAACAAGACATTAAGAGATTCCCCATTCTTAATACTCATTTAACTTAAACGACTCTCACAACAAACATTAAGTAAACAAGACATTAAGAGATTCCCCATTCTTAATACTCATTTAACTTAAACGACTCTCACAACAAACATTAAGTAAACAAGACATTAAGAGATTCCCCATTCTTAATACTCATTTAACTTAAACGACTCTCACAACAAACATTAAGTAAACAAGACATTAAGAGATTCCTCATTCTTAATACTCATTTACTGAAATGATTTTGAAAAAAACATACATTAAGTAACCGAGACATTAAGAGATTCCCCATTCTTAACGCCCAGTTAACTTAAACATTTTCCTCAAACGCACATTAAGTAAACCGAGGTATTAAAAGATTCCCCATTTTTAATACTCGTTTAACTCTAATGGTTTTCAAATTCCACAGAAACAAACTCAAATATACTCTCACATTCAATCCATAATTCACACCAAAACACATCAATCAACAAACAACAAGTATGAACACGCCAAATACGACGAACACAAATCAACACAACATAACACCCAAATACATCAGACTTCATTTACTCATAATCATACACAAGTGAGTTAAAATTCATTTGCCACGAAACATTCATCAATATCGTCAAAACCTAACTCTAAGATTTTACCCACAGAACCTTAGATTCATTTTCCCTAAATCAATACATTCAACCCTAACAAATTCCTTTCCACACAACTACAGATAAGTCCCTAAATGCAAACTAAAAGTTTGGAAGGAGCCCTTACCTTAACGTTAGCTTTAACGTGCGTTTCCGGTACCGCGAGTAAATCCGGTAAAATCTCCGCTCGCGACGTCGCTTCCAAAGTTTGTTCACTAGCACCGTAGTGTGGTGGTGAGCAACTTTCCCTTATATCTCTTCGTGAAACGAAGCTTAGATCTAGATGAAACGGGGAGGTTTGTGTTTGACGGTTTTAGAAACCCTAACACCGTTTTTCTTCGTTTTCGAATCAAAGAGGAAGTGTGGAGTTGCGAAATCCTTGTTCTAACTCTCACCCAACCTTGGGTTACTAGTTTTGAAGAAAAGAAAGCGACGAAAATGAAAACGGGAGAAAG
>NC_021162.2:39156648-39171281 GCF_000331145.2 Cicer arietinum | reverse complement strand
GTTTTCCTTTCTGTTTTCCTCCAAACAAACATATATATATAATAAATATAACTTAACAAATATCTCAAAATATCTAGATATTTGTTAAATTACCATTTCACCCGTAACGCATTAAATTCTCCGTAAAGGATTCACCGCACTTAATTTAATTTATTTATCGACGAATAATTCTAAACGGCGTCAAAATATCTTTTTGATCATATAAACTCCAAAATATTTATTAACTTTGGCTAAAAAACCTCCGAGCCCAACATCCAAAATACATAAAAATACATAAAGTGTACTTTAAAATTATGGGTCTTACATCAACTATTTATAAAATCGATTTCCCAATCGATTTGAGTTCAAATTTCACTAAATTCCTTCAGGAAATCGATTTGGAAATCGATTGGCTTAGTAGAAATTCTTATTTTGAGTTAGATAACAGATTGCTCATTGATTTATCAATGTCTTGGTTAGTTATGTATTACTTGATGGATTGAGAACTTTATTTTGTTTTTCATTTTTATTTGGCATGTGTTATATGAACTTTTACCATATGGAAAACCCTTTTAAGGTGCATGCTTAGTTGAAAGGTTATTTTGTGCATTTAAAAACTTAAATGTTTTGTGTTAACTGTTAATTTCGGTTGGTGACCCTTTACAACTATTGTGGAAATCTGGGCTTTGCCCTCATATGAGATCCAGGACGATCCTACCGGTTCGTACCCTACGGATGGGAATATAGATGGAAATGCTTGACTGGAGCTACGTTAGGAGGATCTCACGGGGCGCGTGGAGATCACTCAGGGTGTATAGCTATAGTTTTTTGAAGAATGATCAGATTAGGTTGATATAGAGGGAACATACGTCTTTCTTTTGAATTGTATTTATTTTAAAATGGAAGACTGTACCTACACTAATATTGTCAGCTAGACATGTTATGTTCGATGGGTTACATGTACCAACTTTTGATGTGTAAATATTTTGGATTCATATTTTGAGAAACTTTTCCGCTGCTTGTAAATTATAATGACTCAATTATTTATCCAAATGTATTTCCTTATTTGTTTTTCTCTGTTTTATTTTAATTTCTTTTGAAAAAAATACACCCTCGCTTGGAAAATCGGGGTGTTACATCAGTTGCCTATAATATGACAATTGGACTCATACACCTTAATAAAGCAGAGGTAATTAATAAAAATAATAAATTAGAATCACCAACATAATTGAAAACTACATTCATAAATATAGTTTACAAGTTGTTCAGTAAATTCATAAAATATTACATCCTGAAAATAAACTACGATTGTCTGATTACATTATAAAATAAAACATGAAATTATAATTTCACAAGTTTAGAAATGATCTTCTGGTGCTAAATTCATGTTTCATGTTCCTCCAGTTGCTAAATAAAAAATAAATTGAATAAGGTAAAAATATCTCAGTGAGCTCTGAAAAATAAAGGGGGAAAATAGTCTCAAGTTAAAACTTTCACTTTTAATTTTTATAAAATCTTATAAAAATAATATATATATATATATATATATATATATATATATATATATAATTTTAAAAAACTTATGCATGACCTCAAATACTTTCCTCTGGAGTAAGGACAAGTTGCACAATATCTTGATATGGGTCACATAGATAATTGAGTCATGATAGGTAAAGGTTGTATGACCAAACCCCAATCAGGTGATTGTTCTCCTTTACCTGTTATTCTATGCCTGTAATAACCAAAATGTCCCATCGTGAATAAGGCCATGCATGGTCCGATTAATGATATTGTACTAAACTTGAGATGTTTTGTATGAAATGTCTTTATTATGTCATATATGAAATGCATCATTCATCCACTCTAATTCTTCTAATACGTAATAACCACAAAATAGTATATTTAAAAAAATTCAGTGCCCAAAATCATCATATCAGAAGAAGTTAATGTAACATGATTCACAATTTCACATACACATTAGAGACAACTGCAGTAACGAGCAGAAATTGTGCTCGACAAACATATTGACCTTAAATCTAGTTATGCACATCTAATTAAATTTTCCTAACATATAATCCATTCACAAACATCACACCCAGAGATAAACAACGTGCACATTCTAAATTAACAGAAATAAGCTGAAATTTTCAATGAAATTCCTATGGGCTAGATTTCCTTTTTCCTCGCTATTTTAGTTCTTTTCTTCCATTCCCCTTTTTCTCAAACAACTTCAGAATTTTGTAGTGAAATTAAATCCCCAATCTCACATGAAAAAAAAAGATATTTAATAAAAAAAAACTTACAGTTTGTGTTAAGGGAGAAGATGAAGTTCTGATTAAATTGGTTTTTGAGCTCCCTTTTTGTTGAATTGCAGCTTTGGGTCAAGTTCTCTAATTTTGGGTCATTCTCTCCTGATTGAGTATGATTTCTAGGAGTGTAGGGACATATTTCGACGTGTTTAAAAATAGTTTATAGAACTTGAAGAAGGTTTTGAGTTTAAAGGATTTTGAAAATTAAGGAAAATGAGAGTTTTAGAGATTGGGATAATGTTGGGGTTTGCTCACAGTAACGGGAAGAAGAAGAAAACGTGTTTTGAGAAGAAAAAAATGGTGATATTTTATTTTTATAGAAAATAATATTTAAGTATAGTGGAAATTATCTCTTTGGTCTTCATTTATCGAAATATTACGTTAGTGTCCTTTCTTACTTAATAAAAATTCAAACTAATTATTTTATTTTAAAATTAACAGTTTCATTATTTAACTTCTATACTTAATAAAATAGATAGGTTGTTACATCCTCCACCACTTAATAAAATAAATTGCCCTCAAAATTCAGAGGATTACCTATTGGAAAAGGTAAAGATACTTCATTTGCATGTCTGTCTCTGCTTCCCATGTTGCTTATTCTACAGAAGATTCTTCCCAAAAACCTTCACTAGAGAAATTTCTTTACTTCTCAATGCTTTTACACTTATATATATAGTTTGAACTGGCATTGGGTCATAAGTAAGGTTTGACTTGAGTTGGACGAACTCATCACTCAAAATTTTATGAGGGTTAGGAATGTATTTCTTTATCTGGGAAACATGAAAAACAATGTGTAGATAGATAAATTGGGTGGCAAAGCTCTTTTGTATGCAGTGGGACCTATCTTCTGTAACTTTTGAAAGGGTCAAACAAAACGAGGATTTAGCTTATTGACCTTTAGCACTCTTCCAATAACAATAGTGGGGGTAACTCTAAAAAAACATGATCCCCCTCCTCAAACTCCAAAGGTTTATTGGAAGGTTTCTTGGATAACTTCGGGACCTAATCCCTTTATCCCCTACTTTTGACTAACATAAAGGTATCCTACATTTTCTTCCATACAAAGCTTCATAAGGTGCCATGTCAATGTTGGCATGGTAACTGTTGTTGTAGGAAAATTCTACAAGAGGCAAGTGCGCATCCCAGTTTCCTCCTTCCTCTAAAATTTAGGCTCTCAGCATATCCTCCAAAGTCTGAATGGTTCTTTCAGTTTGACCATCAATCTTGGGATGGTAGGCAGTATCAAGGTGCAGTCTAGTTCTTAGAGACTTTTGAAAGACCTTCCCAAATATGGAGGTAAACTTAGGGTCCCTATCTGATATGATACTAAAAGGCACCTCATTCAACCTCACCATTTCCTTAATGAATAACTTTCCTAGTTTAAGGGTGTTGTAGTTTGACTTTATTGGTAAGAAATGGGTTGACTTAGTTAATCTGTCCACAATCGCCCAAATGGAATCATACCCATTATGGGTATGTGACAAACCTACAACAAAATCCATGGAAATTGAGTCACATTTCCATTCAGGTATTTCCAGAGGTTGTAGCAATCCTGCTGACCTCTAATGTTCTAATTTCACCTTTTGGCAAGTTAGGCATTGGCCCATAAAAGTAGCCACACCAACCTTCATATATGGCCAACATTAATTTTTCTTAAGGTCATGGTACATCTTGGTAGATCTAGGATGGACAGTTAGGTTACTATTGTGAGCTATCTCTAGTATCAGTCTCTTTAATTCTGAATCCTTAGGCATACAAATTATGCCCTAAAATAAAATTGTTCCATCTCTTGCCCTTGTAAATCTTTCTTGGTCTTTTCTAAGTTGCAACTTCTCATCCATCCCTTGAGATTGCCTAATTTGGTCTTTAAGGATACTAGTTATTTTAAGTTTATTTAAAATAATTCCTCCCTGGAGGATTGTTATATTTAGGTTCAAGTCTCTAAGGTTTTCTAGCAATGCAAGTTCTTGGATCATCAGATGAGACATAAGTAGGGATTTTTTGCTCAATGCATGGGCCACTACATTAGCCTTACATGGGTAGTATTTCAGTTCAAATTCATATTTTTTCAAGAACTCTACCCACTGTCTCTGTCTCATGTTAAGTTCCCTCTGGTCATAGAGATACTTTAGGCTCTTGTGATCCCTGCAAACATCAAATTGTGCTCTATACAGATGATGCCTCCTGATCTTCAAGGCAAACACTATGGCAACCAATTCTAGGCCATGAGTGAGATCGTTCTCATAATGAGGCTTTAGTTTCCTTGAAGCATAAGCCACTACTTGTTTTTTGTGTGCATCAATACATAGCCTAAATCTTTCAGGGATGCATCACAATACACTTCAAATCTTAAGGTTGGATCTGGTATGACCAGAACAGGGGCAATGGTTAACTTGGTCTTAAGATTTTGAAAACTCTTTTCACATTTTTGATCCCACACAAAGGGTTGGCCTTTCCTAGTCAGTTTAATCACATGGCTTATAAACTTTATTTCTGACATCCAAAACTCACATTTGCTTGGTTTGGCATAAAGTTTTCTATCCCTAAGTACTTGCAACACTATTAAAAGATGACTTGCATGTTCCTATGTGGTCTTAGAGTATATTAGTATTCATCTATAAATACTATCACAAACTAATCTAAGTATGGCCTAAAAATTATATTCATGTAATCTCTGAACATAGCTAGGGCATTAGTTACACCAAAAGGCATAAACAAACATTCATGGTGCTCATACCTTGCTCTAAAGGTTGTTTTTGGTACATCCTCTTATTTTATTCTAATTTTGTGATACCCTGATCTCAATCCAATTTTGGAGAACATATTGGCTCCCCCTCATTGGTCTAAAAGGTCATCAATTCAGAAAAGAGGGTACTTATTCTTGATGATCACTTTATTCAATTTTCTACAATCTATGCATAACCTCATATTTCCATCCTTCTTCTTTACTAAGAGCACATGGGCTCCCCAGGGAGACACACTAGGTCTGATAAACTGCTTGGTTATCAAATCTTCTAATTGATTTTTCAACTCACTTAAATCTAATGGGGACATCTTGTAAGCGGCAATGGAGATTGGCCCTGTTACAGACCAAGTTTATTAAGAACTCTATTTCTCTCTCAGGAGGCAATGATGTCACGTACTATGGAAAGACATCCTTAATCTCACTAACTACAGGAATATTAGACAAGTCCAGTTCAGACCCTCAGTTAGAGGATAGTAATAATAGTACGCCTTGAACCCCACTAGAAAGACATCGGAACCCTCAGTTAGAGGATAGTAATAATAGTACGCCTTGAACCCCACTAGCCAGACATTGGAAGAGTAGAGAACTGTTGGTCAAAGAGGGGAATTTGGTTTCCTCTGGTTAGGGAATTCCTAGAGGAATTATGACTTTCCTTCCATGGAAAATTAGAGTTACTGAATGGTCGGATATCTAGTCCATTCCTAATTTGATGTCTAAGCCCTTAAGGGGTAAACATGCCATATTTATTAGAAAAACTCTATCATAAAAGGTGATTGGACACTGGTGACATACTAAGGAGGTCTCTATTGAATTCTTAGTTGTAGTGCTTACAACTAAGGGAGAAGACATTTCAAGTACAAGTAGATAATGTTGCAAAACAAAATTAGAAGAGATGAAAGAATGGGATGCACTAGTGTCAAACATGACAATTAAAAGGATTTCATTTATGAATCCAATGCCAATTATTAGATTATGATTCATACCTTTCTTTGCACTGAGAGCAAATACCATTCCAGTGTTATTCTTGTTTGGGTTGGACTCTGCTTGTTTCTAGCATACTGGACAGGAGGAAGCCATATGACCAGGTTGTTTGCAGTAGTAGTAGACTTGCTTTCCAACCAAGCACTCCCCCCCATGATCTCTGCCACACTTAAGACACTTATTTTCTCTTGGGGAACTAGAGGTGTGTACTTGTTTTCCCTTCCCTTGAGGACTCATCACCTTCAACTATTGGCCAAATTTTCCAGACTCTCTTTTTTGTTGCCACTTAGCCTGCCTCTCCTCTTATACCTTCTTTAAATTGTCTTCAACAATTTAACTCTTGTATACAAAATTAGAATAGTTAGTAAGCTCCATATGGCCTATGTTCCCTATGATTTCGGGCCTCAATCCCCACTCAAACGGGTGTATCTTGCATTCTTCAGTGGGTGCATATTAGGCATGTAGGAAAAATCTAGCCAGTTTTTCAAACTTAGCAACATACTCTGCAACATACATGTCTCCTTGTACACAGTATGTACCCTATTTATATATCATGAAACACACTACAACTTAAATCTTATTAAATAACGTAGAGTCTAATTTGGTTTCACATCTAATGGGTTTAGTTCATTTTAATTATAATATAAAATTGAGTGTGGTCAGAATTAAAACTGTAACTAAATATTAGTACTTGCATTCATGAGATACATTTATAGATGCCTTTTAAAAATAAAAATTATGTGTATATATATAACATGTTTACTTACTTCCTTTTTATCATGTTTAGTTATTTATATAAACACATTTGCTTAGTTCCTTTTTATCCTTTTTAGTAATACGTATAAACACGTTATACTTAGTTCCTTTTAATCTTATTTAGTTATACATGTATACATAATATATTAAGTTCCCTTTATCCTGTTTAATTTTAAACAAAATATGATTATAATAATATGTATGTTTTAACCATACTCAATATATTTTTGGGTCATATTAAAATAAGTAGATAATTTATTTATTTTTAGTAAGTAATTTATTTGTATTTGGTGGTTGTGTGGCTTACTACGTACAATCGAGCCCTATTGAGTATTAATAATTAATTAATAATATATGAATGGTAATAGTGAGGACTAAAATATAATTTAGCAACCTATAGAATTGCCATTAATTTATTTATATCAAGATTGCATGTTGTTTGATTTTACGAAACCTTGTGGTGATTTTTATTGTATGAACGATATGTACTTGAGTGATCTTGTTTACTTAATTGAAATTGTGATATTACTTGAATGCACCACATGTTTGATTTCTAATTATGTGATTGATAAGACTGGACTATGCATTGTGAGTGATGTAAACCAAATATTGGGATTTTATTGTGATTGACTGATATACATATATAATGATGTAAATTCTGATGAATATTATGAATTCAAACATAAACTTATTGAGTTGTGATAATCGAGTAAGTATGAGATATGTGTTATAGATTTTGGTGTGAGAATTATTTTGTCATCATATAGGGAGGGTATGACAAACCTAGTGATTCGGGAAAGTACAATTGAATGAGCCTGACCGTGGAGGGCTACAGTCGAACTGTAAGGTAAGACTGATAGACATTGGGGGTACCTCTGGTGGGGAATTCCTAAGTGGATTAGTTGATTATTCCCTATGGTCGGGAGCTAATATCAGGCCTAAGTGGACTAGTTGATTACTCCTGTAGTGGATTAGTTGATTATTCCCTATGGTCGGGAGCTAATATCAGGCCTAAGTGGACTAGTTGATTACTCCTGTAGTGGATTAGTTGATTATTCCCTGGTGGTGAATTCCTAAGTGGATTAGTAGATTACTCCTGTAGTGGCATAATATGAGGCCTCTTAACCAAGTACTTCAGAGTAGAATGGTACAAAATGATAAAGGAGTATAGAGTATAGGACATGCATAACATTTTATCTTGGTAACTATTTTATTGTGATTGAATTAGATTAACCTTTGATATTATGTTCTTGAATGCTTCTCTTTATTTGTATTGTTTTGACTACTTATGTGTTCTCCTCGTTTATCTTATATTGTTACATAATATCGAAACTCACTATTCGTTGTTTGTGTTTGGTGTTTGTGATGGACGCAAACGAGCACAAAGGTGCAAGTAATGACTAATAGGGTGCCGAAACTCGTATTATCTTCAATATTTTTATTATATGTTTTTTTACGTCTTTCTAGTTTGGGAATTCCCGATCTGATAGTGACACCGGGTTGGGACTATATTTGCAATTATTACTAAATTTATTGACGTGTACTTCCAAGAGATTTTGTTGTCTAAAATTATGATTTCGCGTTATTATGTTTGATGGAAAATTTTGGATTAATGTGATATGTTAAGTGATTACGTGATACTCTTTACCCTGGTAAAATAAATGTTTGAAAGTTTATATATATATATATATATATATTTGAAGAATATCATTATTTTAAGAATAATAAAAAATAAATAAATATTAATTTGGCATTTAGGGTGTCACATCTACGCTCAACAATCCAAACACAAATATCCTAAGATAAGTAATCGAATCATGTTAAAATGTAGATATGAAATTACAACTTATACAAATAAAATAAAATAATCATATAGAATAATTATAATTTACAATCAAATCATACATATTCACTTCTATACGAGGATCGGAATAAATAAATAGGTATATATTTATTCATAATACATAAATTGAAAATCAATTAAACACGTATACATCACGATACAATGTAGTTAAATATCAGTTAATATCACAAATACACGATGATACAATGTAGTTAATATGCTCTTTATGTAATACGACACAATGATCACATTTCCAAACCTTATTTAGACACAATCCTATCATGCCTCTAAATTTCATTTTAACTTGTAGAACACATGTTCTTACACATAGGTTTGCGTCATGTCTCTAATTTAACTAATTCTTTTGTGACAAATATTTATCACGTATATGATTCAGAAGATATAAATTATAATTATTCTCATTTTTGTTTAGTCAAATTATTCTCATTTTTATTTAAAAGATATAAAAAAAATAAGTTTAACTAACTAATTAATTAAAAACAAGCATTTACTCCATATAATTAATATTTTTTTCGCATTGTGTTCTTTTTGTGTACTAACCAAATCCTAAATTATTAAAATTGGGATATGTTTTAGCTATGAATATGAATGAATAAAAAATCAAAATAATTATGGTATACTAATTATAATTTATTATATAAATTATATACCTAATAAATATTTATCATTAAAAAATTAGTTAAAATTATATACAAATTATATACCTGATAAAAGTCTTTTGATTCTATCCTCTTTATATTTGATTTTGATGAAACAATAAAGTTACAAATGATTAAAGGGTACCTTTGAAATAGACTGCATAAACCCAGAAAAAATAGGGTTAGTATAATTTTCTTTTTTCTTTCTAATATTGTTTTTTTTTTATTCTCTCCCATTTCTATTTGATTTTGATGAAAAAAAACTCAAATGCAGTTAAGGAATCGTAAAAATTGAAAAATTTGTTTAACCTGTTTTATTGTACTTTATATTTGATTTTGATGAAACAATAGAGTTACAAATGATTGAAGGGTACCTTTGAAATAGACTAATATTGTTTTTTTTATTCTCTCCCATTTCTATTTAATTTTGATGAAAAAAAAACTCAAATGCAGTTAAGGAATTGTAAAAATAGAAAAAATTTGTTTAACCTGTTTTATTGTACTAATCTGTTTTTCTATTTGATTTTGAGGGAAAAAAAAGAGTTAGTAAAGATCCAAGGTTATCTTATAATAAAGGTGGTGAAATATTTTAAAAACAAAAGGTTGGGTTTTGGGCTCCCTTCCTATGTGGAGAAAGATCCAATATGTGCAAGCCCATGTGTCTAACTTAACCAAGTGGAGAGAGGTCAGATTAGTGAGAGAGAGATAGCTGAATTCAGAGAGTGAGGCAAAGAGAAAAGTGAGAGAGGAAGAGCAAAACCCATTTTTGCATAAAACAGAGCAGCTACACTAGATTCGCGATTTCTCCTACGTTCACCGTTTGATCGGGCTGAAATTTGGACAGCAGGTTCGTGACTCATGGTACCATAATCTGACCGGTTGGATCGTCGATCAGAGGTCTGAGGTGGGAGTAATTGAGCTCAGACAGTAGCAGTTTTTCTGGTTTTTCTGCTGAACTTTGTTCTCAATTTCATGCTTGTTTTCTCATTGTTTTGGCTGATTGTTGTGTTGGTTACCTTGCTATTTTTGGCTGGTTACTGAGCACGAATTTGTGCCATATTTGAAATTCTCTTGTACCCATATTTTGATCATAGTGGAGCTCTATTACTGGCTTGGTCCCGTGGTTGTTTACTTCTCACATTGAGAAGGTTTTTCCACGTTAAAAATTATTGTGTCCTTTGTGGTAGTGATTTTAGTTGCTGTGATTATTTGTTGTTGCTCCTCACAGATTCTTGCAAGTTTACGAAATTGATTATCCGCTGCATATTGCTCTGTTAGAGTTGTTATTGTTATTTGTTGTTGAATTTCCCATCAGAGTGGTATCAGAGCTCTTTGGTTAAGGGGCTGTTTGACTTGTTTGAATGATGGAGGCAAATACAAATAGAATGATTTGTTTGAATGACACTAATTATCACTTATGGAAGGGAAAAATGAAGGATCTGTTATTTGTGAAGAATTTGCATCTTCGTGTGTTTGCTAGTGAGAAGCCATAATCCAAGACTGATGAGGATTGGAGTTTTGAACATCAGCAGGTTTGTGGTTTTATTCGGCAATATGTAAAAGACAATGTTTATAATCACATTGCTAATGAGGAACATGCAAGATCCTTGTGGAAGAAGATTGAATCTTTGTATGCTTCTAAATCAGGGAATAATAAGTTGTATTTGTTGAACTCCTTGATGAATTTGAGGTACAAGGAGGGGACTTCTATTTCAGATCATTTAAATGATTTTCAAGGGCTCCTAGATCAATTGTCAGGTATGGGTATCAAATTTGATGATGAAGTGTTGGGACTATGGCTACTGAATACTCTACCAGATTCTTGGGAAACCTTTCGGGTTTCAATTACAAACTCAGCTTCTGATGGTGTTGTCTCTTTGCAAAGTGTAAAGGGAAGTGTTCTTAATGAGGAAATGAGAAGGAAGGCACAAGGTACTTCATCTCATTCTGAGGTACTTGTCACTAAGAACAAGGGCCGAAGTCAAAGAAAGGAACCGAAAGGGAACATACAGAATACCAGAAGTGCGAGTAGAGAAAACAACAGAAGTAAGTCCAAGTCCAGATACAAGAATGTGGAGTGCAATTATTGTCACAAAATGAGGCACATACAGAGGAACTACTTCATATGGAAAATGGAGAGCAAAAACAATAACAATAAGTAGAGAGATAAGAATCCTGATGATGATGACCGTGTTACTACTGCTACTTGTGATGATCTGATTATTCTCCGTGACTATGACTCAGTAAATCTTGTATAAGATGAGAGCATGTGGATTATTGATAGTGGTGTTACACTGCATGTTACACCAAGGAAGGAGTTCTTCACATCTTACACTTCTGGTGACTTTGGAGTGTTGAAGATGGGTAATGATGGTGTGTCCAAGGTAGTTGGTATTGGTGATGTTTGTTTGCAGACCAACATGGGAGTGCAGTTGTTGCTTAGAGGAGTCAAACATGCTCCAGATGTTCGCTTTAATTTGATCTCTGTGCAGATGCTTGATGATGGTAGTTATGATAATCACTTTGGTTCAGGAAAATGGAAACTCACCAGAGGTAACTTAGTTGTGGCCAGAGGGGAGAAAATTAATAAACTGTATTGGACTAAAGCATTGGTTGCTAAAGGCAGTGTGAATGTCATGGATATGGAGGCTTCTTTGTGGCACCGCAGGCTTAGTCATATCAGTGAAAATGGGCTGAATTGTTTAGCTAAAAAGGATGTACTTCCGGGATTAAAGAGTGCAGAGTTGGAGAAATGTTCTCATTGCATGTCTGGTAAGCAGACTAGAGTATCCTTCAAGAAACATCCTCCCTCAAGGAAGTCAGAGTTGAGCAAAAACAATAACAGTAAGCAGAGAGATAAGAATCATGATGATGATGACCGTGTTACTACTGCTACTTGTGATGATCTGATTATTCTCCGTGACTATGACTCAGTCAATCTTGTATCAGATGAGAGCATGTGGATTATTGATAGTGGTGCTACACTGCATGTTACACCAAGGAAGGAGTTCTTCACATCTTACACTTCTGGTGACTTTGGAGTGTTGAAGATGGGTAATGATGGTGTGTCCAAGGTAGTTGGTATTGGTGATGTTTGTTTGCAGACCAACATGGGAGTGCAGTTGTTGCTTAGAGGAGTCAAACATGCTCCAGATGTTCGCTTTAATTTGATCTCTGTGCAGATGCTTGATGATGGTGGTTATGATAATCACTTTGGTTCAGGAAAATGGAAACTCACCAGAGGTAACTTAGTTGTGGCCAGAGGGGAGAAAATTAATAAACTGTATTGGACTAAAGCATTGGTTGCTAAAGACAGTGTGAATGCCATGGATATGGAGGCTTCTTTGTGGCACCGCAGGCTTAGTCATATCAGTGAAAAGGGGCTGAATTGTTTAGCTAAAAAGGATGTACTTCCGGGATTAAAGAGTGCAGAGTTGGAGAAATGTTCTCATTGCATGGCTGGTAAGCAGACTAGAGTATCCTTCAAGAAACATCCTCCCTCAAGGAAGTCAGAGTTGCTTGAATTGGTGCATTCTGATGTTTGTGGCCCGTTGAAGGTAAAGTCATTTAGTGGTGCACTTTACTTTGTTACTTTTATTGATGATTGTTCCAGAAAGCTTTGGGTCTATGCTTTGAAGACAAAAGACCAAGTTCTGGAGAAATTCAAAGAGTTCCATGTTATGGTGGAGAGACAGTCAGGCAAGAAGTTGAAATGCATTCGTACTGACAATGGTGGTGAGTATTGTGGACCATTTGATGTTTATTGCAAGCAGCACGGTATCAGACATGAAAAGACTCCTCCTAAAACCCCTCAGCTGAATGGTTTAGCAGAGAGAATGAACAGGACATTGATTGAAAGAGTTAGGTGTATGTTTTCTGAAGCAAAGTTGCCTAAGCATTTCTGGGGTGAAGCATTGTACACGGCAGTGCATGTTATTAATCTGAGTCTTGCAGTTGCTTTGAATGCTGAGGTGCCAGACAAGATTTGGTTTGGTAAGAATGTCAGGTATGATCATTTGCATGTCTTTGGTTGCAAAGCATATGTGCATGTTCCAAAGGATGAGAGATCCAAGTTGGATGGGAAGACAAGACAGTGCATCTTTATCGGTTATGGTCAGGATGAATTTGGCTACAAGCTGTTTGATCCAGTTGAGAAGAAAGCTGTTAGAAGCCGTGATGTGAAGTTCATGGAAGACCAAACCATTGAAGACATTGATAAGATGGAGAAGACTACACCTGAGATTGATAATGGTTTGTCTGATGTTGATCCAGTTCGGATGCCTACACATGATCTGGATACTGCTGAAAATAATGTTCAGAATGATGAGCAACATGGTGATGTTGGTGATCAGCAGCTTGGAGATGATTTTGATGTTCCTAATGATGATGCTGAAGAAGAACATGAGATGTCACAAGATGAGGATCTTGGTGATGCTCCTGAACCACCTCAAGCTCAAGTTTGGAGGTCTACTAGGCAGAGGAAACCATCCACCAGGTATCCTTCTGATGACTATGTTACCTTGACTGATGGAGGCGAACCTGAATGTTATGATGAAGCCATGGAGAGTGATGAAAAGAAGAAGTGGTTGGATGCTATGCAAGATGAAATGAAGTCTTTGCATGATAATCACACTTTTGATTTGGTGAAACTACCTAAGGGAAAGAAGGCTTTGGAAAACAGGTGGATCTTCAGAGTGAAGCAAGAAAGCAATTCTACATCTCCAAGATATAAAGTCAGATTGGTTGTGAAAGGTTTCAAACAGAGAAAGGGTGTTGATTTCAATGAGATTTTTTCTCCTGGGGTGAAGATGTCATCCATTAGAACTATGTTGAGTTTGGCTGCTACTCTTGATTTGGAGGTAGAGCAAATGGATGTAAAAATTGCTTTCCTTCATGGTGATTTGGAGGAAGAGATTTACATGAAGCAACCTGATGGTTTTCTTGTTAAAGGCAAGGAAGACTATGTGTGTAGGCTCAGAAAGAGTCTATATGGTTTGAAGCAGGCTCCGCGTCAGTGGTACAAGAAATTTGAGTCAGTTATGTGTGAGCAAGGCTACAAGAAGACTACTTCTGATCACTGTGTCTTTGTTAAAAAGTTTGCTGATGATGATTTCATTATCCTGTTATTGTATGTTGATGACATGCTTATTGTTGGGAAAAATATTTCAATAATTGACAGGTTGAAGAAGCAATTGGGCGAGGCATTTGCCATGAAAGACATGGGAGCTGCTAAGCAGATTCTTGGTATAAGAATCATGTGTGACAGGAACAAGAAGAAACTTTGGCTGTCACAAGAACACTATGTTGAAAGAGTATTACAGAGGTTCCAGATGGAAAATGCTAAGGCTGTAAGTACTCCT
>NC_021162.2:39116753-39156117 GCF_000331145.2 Cicer arietinum | reverse complement strand
GTGCAATTCATCTTGGTAAGAATTCAACCTTTCATTCTAGGTCCAAGCACATTGATGTTAGGTATCATTGGATACGTGATGCTTTGGATGCTAGGTTGTTGGAATTGGCCAAGGTTCATACAGATGATAATGGTGCTGATATGATGACCAAGGCATTACCGAGAAGCAAGTTTGAAACTTGTTGTGAGATCGTCGGTTTGGCGGTCACCTCCACATAGTTGTGAGGGGGAGATATGTTTGGTTTTGGGCTCCCTTCCTATGTGGAGAAAGGCCCAATATATGCAAGCCCATGTGTCTCACTTAACCAAGTGGAGAGAGGTCAGATTAGTGAGAGAGAGAGAGAGCTGAATTCAGAGAGTGAGGCAAAGAGAAAAGTGAGAGAGGAAGAGCAAAACCCATTTTCGCATAAAACAGAGCAGCTGCACTAGATTCGCGATTTCTCCTTCGTTCACCGTCGGATCGGACTGAAATTTGGACAGCAGGTTCCTGACGCATGGTACTTCAATATGACCGGTTGGATCGTCGATCCGAGGTCTGAGGTGGGAGAAATTGAGCTCGGACAGTAACAGTTTTTCTGGTTTTTCTGCTGAACTTTGTTCTCAATTTCATGATTGTTTTCTCATTGTTTTGGCTGATTGTTGTGCTGGTTACCTTGCTGTTTTTGGCTGGTTACTGAGCACGAATTTGTGCCATATTTGAAACTCTCTTGTACCCATATTTTGATCATAGTGGAGCTCTATTACTGGTTTGGTCCCGTGGTTGTTTACTTCTCACATTGAGAAGGTTTTTCCACGTTAAAAATTATTGTGTCCTTTGTGGTAGTGATTTTAGTTGCTGTGATTATTTGTTGTTGCTCCTCACAGATTCTTACAAGTTTGGGAAATTGATTATCCGCTGCATATTGCTCTGTTAGAGTTGTTATTGTTATTTGTCGTTGAATTTCTCATCACAAAATGTCATATATAATGTAGAAGTTATCAAAATGGAAGAAAAAAAATATGTTGATTCAATCAGCCTCTCCAAATCAAATGATTGCCGCATAGAGACATAAAATAAATTTAACTTTATGCATTTGAATTCAACATTTAAAACACTTACCATGTTAAAAAAAATTAAAATAGAAAATTATTAGGTAACATGAATCAACTACCATGGATTAAAGCATTACACGCTTTTGGATTAAGTATGACAAAAAAAGTGAAATGAAAAGGAGAAATTAAATTTGTGGAATATAGTTCACACAATAGTTGTTAACTTGAAAAATACTTGCTATGGCCTCGAATAAAGGAGCTTAAAAATACATAGATGTCCTTCAATATTTACTTTATTTTTCCACTCTCCTATGTGTGTATAATAAAATTCAAATTTTGAAAGGTTCATTTTGTCAACATTATTATTAACCAACTTTTTTGGTGGATAGAGTTGATTGATGAAGAATAGGACAACATAGTCCTTGCATTTGATGAGGTGTCAAAATAATAGATTAGACTTGAATGGTAAAATTAGAAGTAATTAGTTCTCTAAAATTTATATCAACCCCGTTGTCAATAAGGCAATATGCACAATCTAATTGATTCATCTCACTCCTTAAATTGATTTTGCTAAAAATCAATTTTAGCTTTATCTTTGTTTCTCTCATTTACTAATAGCAATTTTTGTAGGATTGATTTCACCTATAAAAACAAGAACACAAGTTAGTAATTTATTTTTCAAAGTAAGAAACTCAAATGGGAGTAAATATAAATTTACCCAACTACTTGAGATGATTTCCCCTAAAACCAACCAATATAATTGATCATGAGAACCATTGGCCATACAATGATGAAGGATTTTGGATGTTTAGGGACACATGGGAAACATTTTGATTGATTAGAGTGTTATTCTAACTAATCTCAAGAGGGGTTTCCTTTGAATATATCCTCAAAATATAGTTTCAGCCTTTTAAAAAATAGGCTAGACCGTATTGTGTCACAAGATGATGCAATACTGTGTTTGTAGATTTGTGTTGTATTGCATGATGACTTATACATGTTGCACAATGATATCAAACAGAGTTAGAGATTCTGATATTTCCTTCGTATGGCGAGACTATGGTGTTGCTCAACAATGGCAAACAAAATTTTGAGGTTTAGACTAACCATAGTTTTGCACAACAAGGGTCCTCATTGACATTGCAAAATGTGATATAGATTTTGAAACAAAATATATTTAATTTTAAAGATCATGCACAATCATACTCTTTTCCCCAAACCCTCAATAAATACCATACATTTATAAACACATCACCAATCATCATATTCACAATCATCAACATTGCATTAATTCAAAAAAAATGATTGTTACAACAAACCTCTAAGAAAGCCCATCGATATATTGTACCACTTCTAAAAAGGGATACTTTAATGTTTCATTAACCTTAACTACTTTTGGTGTTGTATCTTTGACTTTTGGTAAGTCCAAAATGCATAAGAAAACTTTACTACTTCCTTTTTCATCCTAGGCCACCAAAACACTTTCTTCAAATCTTGGTACATTTTAGTGGCTTTTGAGTGTATACTTCAAATAATTTTATGTAATCTTCTTCCATAATCAGTTTTCTTAATCCTTCTATATCTAGTACACAAATCCTTTCTTGGAATTTTAAGATTCCGTCAACTCTCATATTAAATTTGACTTATTCTTTTAGTTAATCAATTCCCATTTATCAATCAAGTGAAAATATAGTTTTTTTCTCCCTTTCTAATCTCATCAAACAATCCATTGGTTACTATTAACATCCCTAATCTTACACTCCTAAGAGTAACCTCACACACTAAGCTAAGCCGCTATGGTCTCTATATTGTTTCAACGATTCTCCATGTTTTACCAATATTTCGTATACACGAAAAGATTTATTGGTCAATGCTTCGACAACTACATTTCCCTTCCTAGGATGATAACTAAGATCTAAGTCAAAGTCCTTGAGAATCTTTTCTTAGTAAAGAATACTTGATTTTAATTGTTAGTTTGTTTAATTGGTGGTAATCTACATATAATTGCAGGGAACTATCCTTTTTAATTAATCATACAAGCTCTCCTCATATGGAAACACTTGGTCTAGCAAATTGCTTTCTCAATAGTTCGTCTACTTGTTACATAACAAAGATAACTGTAAAGGAAACATCTTGTACGAGGCCATTGAAATGGGTATGGTTCTAGATACCAGGTCTATGTATCATATCTAGTGGTAAGCTATCTGATTCATATGGAGGTAAACTCATAATTAGCAACTCCTAAATTACCATATATTTTGATCTTCAAAGAGGGTGCCAAAAACAAAATGCATATTACTTTTGTGACACCCTAAACCTAAATTGAAATAAAAAGTAAAATGCATTAATTTTGAAAGAGATTCGCAACGGTTCTAAAATAGAGTATAAAAATTTTCTTTTAAACTATAAGGTTCAGGACGTCACATTCACACTTACACAAAATGCTTGCATAAAACATTTCAATTAAAAATCCTTTAATATCGAATATAGTTGAGGTTTATTAAATAAAAATTTATGACATAAAAACAAGTTTCAAACTTAGAGACAATTAATCTCTACATCCAAATAAAGATAAAAATAACACAATTGATCGATCGAATTTACAAAAGTCTAAATTAATTCATAACTCAACAAAATACGAAAAATTACTCCCACCTAGTATCACCTATCAGAGTGTGGATCACCAATCGATAACCTGAAATAACTGCGCTCTAGCAAGCGCCAAACACAAGCAACGAGAGGTGAGTTTCGAAAACATGTAATAGTATAAAATAATTGAGAAGAACTTGTAAAATATATTAAACATCGTATCATATCAAATCACAATCAACAAGTATAATCAAGGTAAAATATTGATACAATCTATGACATTAAGTAAGTAAACACACAAATCAAGTAATGTTATGCATGTTCTTATACTCTATACTCCTCCTCTTTCTTTGGTACCATTCTAACTCTGAAGTATTTGGTTAGGAGGCTTGATACTACGCCACCACGCAAGTGGACGGACAATTCAATTTGGCCATGTCCTCATGGATCCCCTCAACTTAACCCGAGACACATATACGCGACAGTCAAGGTAAACATGTGTTGCATGGTAGCTCCCGACATTTTGAATGCTACCTCCAAGTCACTTAGGAGTTCAACCACCCGAATACCACAAAGGTCTAACAATCTTACCCTAAGGCTCAACAGCAGACCGCCACGATCAGGCTCATTCAGTTGTACTTCCCCAAAATCACTAGGCTTATCAGGCCCTACCTATATAATGACCAAATAATCTCCACTTCAAAAATTATCAACATCTATTTTCTCCCCTCGTTGGCCTATGTTACTCACTCCATTAAGAGAACCATCATTGACACATGTCGAATTCATCACTATTCAATAAAACACAATATGTATTTTGTGATACTCATCAAGGTGGTAACGTCGTAAGTCAACAAGTAATCATCAATGCATATTTTCATAGTCATATATTACATTCAAAATTTATCATCATAATACACAAACTCCAACAATATATGATTTTCACTCACAGATAATAATACTAAATCATTCACACACACTACTTCAATTGAAAGTGAATTAATAACAATTCATCATATTTTATATCATATAACAATATCAAGGTAGACATAAACAAAACACAGAATTCGTCAAATACACAATTCTACAATAATTCAATTACCACACAATCTTCAAAATTTAAATCAAACAACATCCTATAAAAGTTTCTAACTCGTATTTTAACCTCACCAAATTCATGTTTTCTCATTAGTCAATTATTACTCAAAGGGCTTTAGCTGTACGTAGCAATCCCCGAATGAATTGCTATAAATATGGTTTTTCCGTTCATCTCACTTAATTTACACTCATGCATTCGAACTCACTCTCACCTCATACATTAGTTTGATCGTATGATATAAGAACCAAAACAATTTCAGCAGCCATCACATGTCGACAACGCTCAACGAACGAGTCCAAAAGCATCGATGGATTTGCATAGTCAATGAAACGTGGCTAATAATTTATGCGACATTAAAAATGTTACATAATTAATAAAAATATTACGCAAACATGTTCAAAATATCGTGAAAAGGTTATTAGAAAATGCATCACCGACACAATGGAGCGCCGATAGGGTCCAACGTCTACTTCGCCGAAACGCGCAAATGAGTAGTGCTTCTTGAAGGTTTCGACGAGTGGAATCCAAAAACGCTGTTAGTTTTTCAGGACGATGAACGTAGGTCGGAATTCGACAACACAGTCACGACGAGGGTGGAAACCCATGTTTTTAAGTGCAATAATTAGTGATTTCAAGCATAGGTAATGGAAGAAGGTGTTTCGTGGAGTCCAAATATGGCCTCGGTTTTCATTGATGATAGTCGTGGTGGTCAGAATCTTGATCAAAAGGTGGATGTGTTGATAATGATAGAGGAGATAACCACGATCACAAATGTGATCTTGATTTTGCATGACACTCACTATAATGGTCATGGGTGACGAGAGAAGAAGAAGAAAAATAGGGAAATGGAGGCGGAGGCGTACGAAGAAGAAAAAGGTGAGATCGCTTCTGTTCTTTCCTTTTTTTTTCTCTTTTATTACTATTTTTATACTATTATTATTATTATTATTATTATTATTATTATTATTATTATTATTATTATTATTATTATTATTATTATTATTATTATTATTATTATTATTTGCATTTGGGTTTTACATATAAAATATAAAAAGGTAGAGGATTCATGTGATGTGAATAAGATGTGAAGCCGTCTTTCTAAACTCCCTTTGTGTGCATAGTTATTGGAACCATAATAACATGTATTTTCTTGCCTCTAGTAGTACACAAGTACTAGCTGTCTGTCCTTTATTTTTGTTTGACCACTACCTGCCTTTGTGACCAATATAGCAATATTCAAATCAAGCCATGTTTAATTACTAAATCACAATAAATATGCATAAAATCACAATGCCATAAAAAATATATATATAAATTAAGAAAATCAATATCACTATACTAATATCTCATAATAATTATTTATAAAATAAATACTTAAAATAAAATATATTTAAAAATAATTAAATATAATTAAATGCGTTTAACATTAGTCAAACGCATAACAAAATATTTATTATAAAATTCGGGGTGTTACAACTTTACTCACAATTAGAATGATATATATATTTGTAGATGGTGGATTTTTGAATGGTTAAGAAGATAGATAATAAATCTTAGTGATTTACTGGAAAAAAAAATTAGGAGATTTTTTTTATTAACTAAATTGTCATTTTTAAATTATTAATAAAAATCTAATTGGCTTTTTACTGAAGTTAGTTTAAATATAGACTAAATTGTTACAATTTTATATGGGAAGTAAAAGTAGCTTATGTTAGAAAAACCTTAATAACGTTGTGCTCAACAATCCATGTCAATTCAAATTGAATTTTTAAGTTTTTCTCGATTACTCAAATGGGTTTTAATTCAAATTTTATTATGTTTTTAACGAAAAAAGTTATACAACTGTTTACAATATGAAGATGACACTAGCAACATAATTTAGTTGGAAAGTCTACATATAGCAATATTTGTAGACTCAAAATAATAAAATCATAGATTTGCGTTGTAATAATTTCTTTTGATTTTGATAAGTAAAATAGAAAGTCAACTTATAGGTTGTCATAAGTATAAAAAACTAGGCTGGTTTTAAATTTCTCTATTATATATATAGTATAACATTTGTGGTTTTTATATATATCAAATTTCAGAATTCTCTTTCAATACGAATAATGGAGATTTTGTCATTGAGAATTTCTAAAACTATTATTGTAATCTTGTCCCTTGTTTTGCTTTCCATCATGCCTGCTCAAGCACAAGGTTTGAGAATTTATTTTTAAGGTTTTGCTTTACAACATTCCAAATTTGTTGGATTATAAAAGTCCGAGGACTTAATTCAAAGTCCATTTATTACGTTTTTTTTTCTTCTAAAAGAATTATTATTTTAAAACAGTTTTTTTTTATAATCTCAAAAAAATAATCTTTAAATTATAGAATATTAAAATATTTTTTTTTATAATTTATAATAAACGAACTTTAAAACAGTTAAAATTTTAAGACTTTTTTTTAATAAAAATTTAAGCAATTAAAACTATAAAAATCCTATTGTACATTAGTAAAATTAGATGGATTTGTATTTATAACGAGTATAGAAGTTTTGAAGAATGCATTCAATGTTAGCCGGAATGATCAATTTGATGGTTGTCTAAAGGACATTTTGATATTTACTCCTTCTATTTTTAGATAAGTGTCGTTCTATGTTTCAAAAATATGCATTAATATGTTGTATTCTAATGTTAATATTGCAGTTCTTATTCCAAAGCTGGAACAAATTCAACAAGAATTATTAAATTCAAAGGTACTCATGATTACGTTTTAGCCAAATAGACACAATATTATTGAATTATTAATAATTACTTCATTATATTTTAATTAACATTTGTTAATATATAGATTCAAGATATAGCAACGAAAAAACCATACGAGTCTATATTGAAATTAATAAAATCTTCAAGCTTTCCAAATCGAATATCATTTTCACCTGACTTTTTGTTTGGTGCTGGATCTTCTGCCCTTCAGGTACATTTTGGAAAACAATATATATAATTAGGTGATCTTGTCAATAAAATATATATATATATATATATATATATATATATATATATATATATATATATATATAATATATATATATATATATATATATATATATATATATATATATATAATAGCTTGAAATTATACTATAAATTAATTTGTTACTAAAATCTCTTTGGTAACTTTTAGATTGAAGGAGCAGGTCATGAAGGAGGAAGAGGACTTGGTCTATGGGATGATATAGTTAAACATCACAAAGGTTTGAAATATATACTTACACTTGAAAAGAATTTAAATTAGCAACAACAAAAAAAATGTATAGATGTAGACGTATAGTGACAAGATTTTAATTTCTGATCAATTTATTATATGATCCCCAATTTAAATGGGTAATTGTATTATAATGACATGTAGTATTTTCATTTAGTTTTTTTGATAGCAATATCATCTTTTAATTATCATCAGTTTTTTTTTTTTTATAGCAATGTCATCTTTTAATTACCATTTGTTTTGTGCTGCAAAAGTTTATTGTTGGCTTTCTTTATATACAGATGTGTACGTAGATGTTGATAAATTTCCCACAAAGATTGATCATTACAAGCGATATAAGGTGAGTTCGCCAACTATAAAATTGATTTATTGATAAATATTATTATAGTTAGTATTTTGATGAGAAAGATGGTCCATCCATATTCTCCTTAACTCTCAACAACTCAACCATCAGTATAATATTATTACTCTCTTTCTTGTTAAAAAACATTATTACCTCATTCAAATATTAAAAATCGAAAACAATTCAAACTCAACACTTTTTTTTTTATTAACGAGTATAAAAATATACATTAATATTGTATTTAACTTTTATAAATTTATTTTACTATATACTATATTGTAGGAGGATGTGCAACATTTGAAGAAGCTCGGAGTAAATTCTTATAGAATGTCCATTTCTTGGAGTAGAGTGATGCCAGGTAATATTTTTATACTTTTGTAATATTTTTATACTAATAAAATCTAATATCTTAAATAATATAATATCAAGTTATTGTGTCGAAAGAGAAATTAATGTAACGAAAACAGTTAAATATTTAAGAGAAGGCTAAAATACATTCATTAGCTTTTAACAAAGAAAATTTTAGTAAAATTATCTTTTAGTTATAATTTGGTAACATTATCTCCCAAAAGAAATTAGTGGATGCACGTTCAAAAATATTTATTGCAGTTATTATTAGTTAACATTTACTTACATGTCTTTTAGAAGGCGTTTGTATGGAAGCTATACATTTGTGTGTATTTAATTAATATTCTTATAACTTGCTATCATACTAATTCTAAAAACTAGGTAGAAAATATTCTTATACTTAACTTGCTATCATATTAATATTCTTATACTTAATAAGTATTTTTTAATTAGAAAATTATTTATAAGAAAAAGAAAATATTGGTATTTATGTTGATTCTATTGGATGCATACCGCCACGAAATTATATTTAAATTTAACTTGTTACACAATTTAGCCATTTTCACCAATATTCTATTTGACTTTATCAAATTTGTATTGTGTCATATGTTTATCTTGAATTGAAAAATGACACTGAATATTGTCTTTCTTCTCTATAGAAAACTAATTACGTCAATACATGTACATTGTCTTTCTTCTCCATAAAAAACCAAACACTTAGAAATATATTTTAATTCATTCTTTTTTATTTTTTTAGTACGTGTTGGAATAAAAGTCTTCATATAATATATTGACTATCCATAACCAATTTATGCTTATCAGAGATTATTGGTTCCTTTGAGTAAAAGTTCGTGTGGCTACACAAAATTTTCAATATATAATTAAAAACTTTTCCCACATTGTTTGTAGAATATCTCCATTTTATATTTTTTTTTTCTATTAGATTTTATATTTTGTTTTCTAAGTAAGATTATTGTCCTTAGTATAATTTAGTGATAGTTCTCTGGCTTAGGGAATAAAGACTAGATGAAGATAAACCCAAAATTTATAATTTAGAGTAGAATTAAAGACATTATTTTGGAGTAATTTTCCAAATTAGCAATAACATAGGATACAAATTATACGAAGTGGAATATAATGTTAAAGGGACTAAAAATATAATTTAGTGTTTTTAAGATATAATACTTTATATATTATATAGATTTTAATAGATATGAAATGACAATGTAACAAAGATTACCTATTAGTCAATTGTAATATGATGAAGTGACGCACAAGACAATTTACATTGTTGACAAATATTTATTAAACTATATTTAATATGCACACCAAAATGTTATAATATATTCCTTTCTTGCCGTATTTTATTAATACATTTATTTTTCTTTATATTTTCAACAACCAATTATACAGATGGAACTCTCAAAGGAGGTATAAATAAAGAAGGTGTCAACTTCTACGACAATTTGATCAATGAGTTACTCAAAAATGGTATGATTCAAGCATCCATTATTCATTACATTAATTAAATACTATAAATTTTTTAAAATACGAACAACAATTTTTTTTTCTTCTCTTTTCATGAGTAATTTAAATGTGCAGGTATTGAGCCTTTTGTGACTATCATTCATTTTGACTATCCATTAGCTCTTCAACAAAAGCTTGGTGGCTTCATAAATCGCTCTATTGTGTAAATTTACCTATCAACTCATCTATAGATATTTAATTTTCAATGAAGTGATTTATCTTTAGAGTTGGTCTACACAAAAAATTATAGAATTTTACTATTCTTGCTTATACTATTAATGGTAAAATAAAATTTCAGGAAACATTACAAGGATTATTGTGAACTCCTATTTAAAACATATGGAGATCGAGTGAAATATTGGACTACAATTAATGAGGCAGAAGTTACAGCTATATATCAATACATGTACAACATTGACAATATTTCAACTGAGGCATGCCAAACTACTAGAATATGTAAACAATCATATAATTTACTTCACAACTTCCTCATTGCACATGCTACAGCATCAAAGTTATACAGAACAAAGTTCCAAGTAAGATGCACTTTGGAAATTCCATGCTACATATATAGCATCACCATTAGCTCGATATATATATATATATATATATATATATATATGTGTAGATTAATGGTTGAGATTCATAACAATGTGACTAGTTTATAAAATAAGGAGGATTTTAAAGAGCAAAAAAATATGTTTGATACAGGCAATACAAGGGGGAGAAATTGGGTTGGCTATTTCATCAGGAAGTTATGTTCCCTATAGTTCAAAAGCAGAGGATGTGGCTGCTGCTCAAAGACTAATGGATTTCTATTGGGGATGGTAAGTTCATTTTAGTTACTATGTATTCCACACACATTATTTCTTTTATCACTAGTTCAACATTTTGATTATTTAACTTTTTATATAATTTTTTAATAGTTAATACATGTACATATTTTTTTTATTTTTTTTTATTTTGCTACATTTCATTTCAACATGCAGGGTTTTAGAGCCAGTGTTTCATGGAGATTATCCAAAAATAATGAGAAAGCTGGTGGGGAATAGGCTACCAAAATTCACTAAAAAGGAGAAAAAAATGTTAAAAGGAAGTGCAAACTTTATTGGGATCAACTATTATACTTCTCACTTTGCTATATATGAACCAAATAGAACTAAGGTTATTGGTGATAGTTTTGATGCATTAGCTCGGTCAGAAGGTATGCGTTTGTTCAAACTAAATTCTACTTTCACACCACAGTTTGTACGAATCAAATTTTACTTATTTGATATGTAAGAGAATTACAATGATTGATTGTTGGCTGATTTTTAGGCCTTTTTTCATAATTGCAGTTTTTAACGATAAAGGAAAAACCCTTGGTTATATGGTGAGAAACTAGTAATAAGAATTTAGAATAATCATATTTATTATGGGAATAGCTTCATTTATTTTTTTAATTTTTGTTCAATATTGATAATTTGTAGGATCAATACGCTGGATTCTATGTTTATCCGGAAGGGTTATATAATGTCTTACTTTACATTAAGAACAAGTACAAAAATCCAAAAATCTACATAACTGAAAATGGTTGGTGTTTTATTTTGATCACATTTACAAAAGTATAACTAATATCTCTATTGTATTAAAAAAGAGAGAGAGAGAGAGAGAGAGATTTATTAATATATTTTTTGTGAAATTCTCTTTGTGTAGGTTGTGCATCTACGAAAAATCCAAATCCATTGAAGAACGAACACCGAGTGGCTTACATTGCTGCACATATAAACGCTACCAAAGCAGCAATTGAGTAAGTTATATTTCATCATCTTTAGAATTTCATGGATAATAAAAAATATATTGTTACAATTGATGATTTTTAGAATTGAAGATTTACTTTTGGCTTAATAAATATGTATGTACATTATATTTTATGTATGGTTTAATGTTGTTTTTCTAAGGTCTATTTAATTTGTATTGGGTTTGTCTATCACAAAAAAAAAAATGTATAATATTTTTAATAAACTAAAGGAGAATTTTAACCAAAAAAATAAAATCTTAACTATATTTTATTGTCTGTTAATATGAATTTAATTAAAGATACTTTTAAATAAATAGAATGAAATTATAACAAGTTAGACTAAAATAAAGCTTAAAATAGAGTTCAAATTTCGGTGAAAAAGAAAAATACTAACATACCAACTAATTACTAACATTGACTGTTTAAAAACAAAGGATTAGAACATAGTTTAATAACATCACAGTGATAGTATAAAATTTTAAGCAATCATTTAGTCATATTACTATATAGATATATGTTGAGATAGGTTAGAAGGTGGTATAACAAATTGACATCATGATCATATAATGAAAAGACTGTGTAAATTTTTTTAAATTGTTAGAGCATAAATTTAAAATCTTCTTAATAAATATTTATTCTTACTCAAAAGTGTATTTTTCAATTTAAAAGAGTAATATTTTAAATATTTATAAATGTTGGCTCTAAATATATCTAATATCAAAAGATGTCCAAATTCGAAGTGATGAAACAAATAAACATTAGTATGAAATATACATAAATTTGAAATGTTGTGCTTCTATAACCTCATTTCCCAAGAATATGATATTTAATATTTTTATATGTTTACATTGATAGTGATGGTGCAAATGTTCGTGGTTATTTCGCGTGGGCAGCATTTGATACATTTGAATTTCAAGCAGGCTATTCTGGAACGTGGGGACTTTATCATATCGATTTTAATAATAGCCTCAAGCGTATACCGACCGATGCGGCTAAATGGTACAAAAAGTATTTGACAAAAGATTTAATTGGATTTACATAAAAAATGGAGCACATCAATAAAATGTAGATGTAATGGAATTTGACTTTGAAATTTGATTGTTTATAATATGCCGTTTATTTTATTTCTTTGTAAATTCATATTAGATATAGATATTTCAAAGATTGTGTAAAGAATTTTGTTTTGAAAAATATATACAACACATTAATTATTTACTAATGTAATATCTGTAATACAATTGGTCATAAATAATTTCAGTAATTATTATAGGATAAATATTTATATATATAATATGAGAAAGTATTTATGTTATAATAACACAATAACCGTTATTTAAGACAATAAAATCAACAAACTAGTTTCTTGAATATGTTATTGGGAATATAGATATTCTAATTATAATAGTTTGTATACTATTATTTTATAGATATAATTTCCAATATTATGATTACTACACTATCCAATATAATAGTATAAAAATAAACTATTTAAAAATGTATTTAAAAAATGATTGATATTTATGAGAAACAACCAATTTTTTACTCTTGCACTTAAATTGAAAAACATGGTATTTGTGACACCCTAAACTCCAATATAATATATATAATAAATTATATCATATTCCTATAAAATTTGCAGCGGATAAATAAAAATCTATTTCTAAGAAAATAAAAACTTTTATTTTTAATTAGGATATCACGTTTCTCAAAAATAAAAGAACGCTTTAAACTTATTTTCTCCATTAAAATAGTGCAATGTCGATAAACTTGATTTAAGTATAATTACTTGATTTTATTTTAAAAACTTACTAGTACTTCTAAGATTTTCATACAAAAATTTGTTTCAAATTAAATAGATAAAATACAAATTAAAACTTTTATTCCCGGTATCACCTATCAGAGCGGGGTTCTTCCCAAACTTGAACTTCAAGACCCATTAACCTGTAATAACTGCGATTTTGCAAACGTAGGGTCAAGCAAGTCCAACACAAACAACGAAGGAGGTGAGTTTCGAAATCATGATGACAATATAATACAAGTAAGAAGAACACGCAAGCAATCATAATAATAGAACCGTATCATTACACAAACATTCCATCAAGAAAATATCACATTAAAAAGTCAAACTCAATCAAGGAAAATCAATAAATTTCACTATAACATCAAATCAACTAATAGAAATTATCACCACACACGATACGTATTAATCACAATAAAATGCAATGCTATGCATGAACTTAGACTCTCCTTCACAATGTGGTACCATTGTAACTCTGAAGTACTTGGTTAGGAGGCTTGATACTATGCCACCATCCCGGTGGACGGACAATTCAAATTGGCTCTGTCCTCCTAGATCCCTTCAACTCAACCTGAGACACATATACGTGACAATCGAGGTAAACATGTGTTGCATGGTAGCTCCCAATATTTGGAGTGCTACCTCCAAGTCACCTAGGAATTCTCCACCCGAATATCTCCAAGGTCTAACAATCTTGCTTTAAGGCTCGACATCAGACCGCCACGATCAGGCTCATTCAGTTGTATTTCCTCAGAATCACTAGGCTTGCCAGGTCCTACCTATGATGACAAAATAATCTTCACTTCGCAAATTCTCAATATTTATTTTCTCCTCTCGTTGGCCTATGATACTCCATTAAGACCGTCATCTCAAACACATATTGGAATCACAATTATTTCACCAAATATGGGGTTACCTCAATATTCTCATCACAAATTCACAACATGACTATCATTAATCATATCTCATCACATAAACTCATCACACATTTATAGCATCACTATCATCAACCATACATCATCACATAGGCTTATCACAAATTTAAAACATCATTATTATTAATTATACATCATCATAATCACATAAACTTATCAAAATGAATTCACTTTTTATTATCACATCACATAAACACGTCTAATCAAACATATACATAAAATTCATTCGACATCCAATATCACAATAATATCAAATATCTCACATTTAATAAAAATAAATCAAACATCACAATAATATCAAATACCACACATTTAACGAAGTTAAATCAATCAACACCTTATAAATATTTCTATTCCATATTTTAATCTCACAATTCTCATATTTTTACATTAACCAATTTATCACTCAAAGGGCTACTGCCGTACATAGCGAACCCTGAATGAATCGTTGGGAAATACAGTTTTCTTGTTCATCTCATATTATATTATACTCATGAATTCAAACACTCTCTCACCCCTTACCTTATTTTGACGCTTTCACACACGGATACGATTTCATGAGCAAACAACCTTTATTCATTGACTCTTTGTCCTTCAATCGATCTAATTCGACAGTTTATGGGTAAACGTTGAAAATAAATTATGAGAAGATACTCTAAAAACTAAATTCGAAATTCGGTCAAGGAAAATTATCATAAATCAGAAAATCAATCAGTGGATAATATATCCACTTTTTACACGGTCGTTTTGGCGTTGGTTTCACTCAAATCGGACTTACGGTGAATGAGAACGGTGCAAAATAACGAAATCTACAAACGGAGAAGTCGGATATTTTAGAGAGAAATTGGGGTTGTTAAAAATCTAGAAAATTATGTTTAATTGATGAGTTAAATGAATGAAATAACATACTCAAATTTGGACGAAAATGGAGAAAATTTTCTTAGCCGTCAGCGATGAACGAAATCAATTTTCTTCTTTTTCTCTCAATGTGCGGCTGTCCTATTTTGTGTCTAGGTTATTCTCTCTTTTTCATGCCCTTCATTCTTGTTATTTTCAATTAATATTTTTTTTTATTTAATTAGATTTTACTCTTAAATATGTGTCTAATCCATAGAACAAATTTTACTTCTTTCTTCTATTTATTTTTATTTTTTAAATAAAACAAACAATTATCATAACTATTTTTTTTTTCAAACATAGTTTAATAACCAACATATTACTTATATTTCAAAAGCAATATTTTATAAAATGAAGTAATAAAAGTAATTAATCTTTTAAATTACATTAATAATCAAAATCCTCATATTCAAAATAATACTTATTTTTTTCAAATACTCAAATTAAAATATTACCATCATTATAGAATAGTCGATATTATAAAATAAGTAAATATTACACCAACACTTTATATTAATTACTAAATCATAGTAAATATATATAAAATCACAATGTCATAACAAGTATATAAAAATAAATAAAATCAAACACAATATCAATTCTATCTCAAGATATTATTTATAAAAAAATAACTAAAAATAGAAAGTTGTTATAAATAATTGAAATATAACTACGTTCATACTTAACATCAGTCAAGCGCACAAAAAAGTATTACATTAATTGGGTACAGTATATACACGTAAAGTCGCATAAAATCCTTTTATTTAAAATATATATTACACTAAAATACTATTATTTTTTGAAAAATAGATCAAAGAGTAAAATATAATATTTATTATTTATATCGCTCATGTAATCTAATATTTATAAAACTAGCACATCATATAAATAATCTATATAACGAAAATTAGTCAGAAAATTTATCATCATATATACTAAAATAATTTTAACATTAAATTAATTATTTAAAATCGTACTTAACTAATAAAATAGTTTATTATAAAATTTAGGGTGTTATAGTATTTATGTGGGAAGATGTTTAGAGGAAAGGACAAAGTCTTCTATACTTTGAGAAATTTGAAGTTTCTCCATACGATTATATTTTTTTTAACAGATGATTGATTTGTGTTCAATTTGAAGGTAAAGTATTTTAGATGGTTGTTGTTGTGTTTGAATAAATTTGAGAAGAAGAGGAAAATGGATGATTGGAGAAGACGATGAACAGTAATCGGGTGTTGGTGTTTTCAAAATGTTTTTTAGAGTGTGTAATTGGAAGTGAAAGAAAATGAAGGGAAAAATGAGTTAATACCCGTCAGTGAAGGAGAAATAGAAAGAATAAAGGTGACATGTTCTCTATTTGTTACTTGAACTTGTTCATACTATTACTTTCCTATTTTACCCTTGATCCTAATTTAATATTACTAAAATCACAACCTTAACAATTACTAAAATTCTAGAAATTCTAATTAATACTTAAATCTTATAAATATTTCTAAGGTAGTGAAAGGGTTGTTACAAAATCCACTCCTTTCAAGTCACAAATAAATCACACTAGATTATGGCCCGCGCGTTGTTCGTATATTAATTAATTAATTTTATAATTTTTGTAAGTAATATTTTATGTATTATAAATATAGTTATGTTATAATATTACTCTATTGATTTGTAATAATTGAGTATGATTAGGAAAATTAAAATGAGAGAAAATCATGTTTATCACAATCATCTAATTTAATTTTTAAAATATTTTGTAGAATTCACATGATAACTTATTATATAGGATAATTGTTTGACTCCTTGTACTTTGATTGTCAATTTGTTTTTCAACATATAATGCACTACTAGAAAAATTGAATTTAGCGTCGGCTAAATTTTTTTCCGTGCTAATCCGACGCTAGTTAGC
This sequence comes from Cicer arietinum, assembly GCF_000331145.2. NCBI lineage: Eukaryota > Viridiplantae > Streptophyta > Magnoliopsida > Fabales > Fabaceae > Cicer > Cicer arietinum. The sequence goes on along the minus strand of NC_021162.2, from coordinate 39,138,624 downwards.
GTCGGAGTCAGTGGCCGACGCTAAAATTGGCAGCTAAAGTGTGTTTTTCTAGTAGTGATGGTACTTGTATTTATTTGATGAAATAAAATATAATATACAAACCCAAAGATAAGATGTAAAAATTTAAAAATATGATTGACAATTTAATATTTTTTATTTTAAAGAATGTCAATGTTGAATTATATGGCAGCGTAGTCTAAATTTATTTATTTTATTAGTATGATGTTTTAATTGCGAGCATGAAAAGTTGTTGTAAAGAAACTTTTTTATTGAATATATTTCATCAAGAGCTTGAAACTTATTTTATTAAAGATTTACATATACTTTAAATATAATTTTAGGTATTTAAAAGTTTTAACTAATTGTTTGTGCAATTGAATTATAGTTATGTTGATATGTAGCAAAAATAAATTCTATTGAAAAATAATTTAATTTTATGGAATATTTAATTTTTCATTTATTTTTTAACATTCAAATTATCATTATAATAAGGAAAATTAAAATAAAAAATAGCATTCAATTAAAATATATGATTTAATTGATGAAAGTTTAGTGTTAACGTATTTTTTCAGAATACATGTATATTAAACTTTTGTTCATTATATTTTTTAATATATTCATATATATTATAATTTTAAATAAATTTGTGTATTTTAATAATTGGAAGTAACTTTTTTAATAATTTTTAATATATTCATATTTTATATTATTTTTAATAAATTTGTGTATTTTCTGTCAAATAGAATATATATTTTTATTTGATCAAATCATATATTAATAGTATTATATAATTATTTAATTTATTTATTCTCAAAATTCATTAAATGTTTTTATTAAAAATATTGAAAATGAAAAAATTATTTGTAAAATTATACGAGTATGAAATGTTATGGCTTACTTGGTTTCCTAATAGATGTCATTATGAGTTTGGTTTTTTAAAAGATGTTATTACGAGTAAATTATTTATAGCTTACTCATATGAATGGTAGATATTGAAATTTTTAGGTATAGAAGTATATATAAATATGAATTCATGTCCTTAAAGGTATATAGATTTTTATTATATATGCATTAATTTAGTTTCGATGTATTTAAATATACTGACAAATAAATAGAAAGTAATTGATTGACATAAATTGAAAGTAATTATAAATGCATTATAATATTTTAAATGCATAATAAGGTGACAACAAAATAGATTTGGAGGTTTGTTTTATTATTAAATTTGATAATAATGTATGTAAGATTTCACGATTTCGAATAGTTAATATGAAACGACGGGAAGGACGTTGTCACTTGCTTTGCCTGATTTATACTGATTTATTATTGTTACCATATTGAGATAATACAAATAATTTGATAAAGAACATTTATGACTTATTTATGAGTGATTTAGTAGTTTTTTCCATTGAATTTATTGAGTAATTGAATTTTCAACGTAGAAAATCATTACTCCCCTAAGTGGAATAATATAATTGTTCATGAAAGGAGGATTGATAATGTAATATATTACTAAGTGTAATTGATAAATGTAATTGATAGTGTAAAATATTACTCCAAATAAAAAAAAATTATAAAAAAATTATGGAAAAATATAATGAGTAATTGAATTTTCAACGAATGAAATCATTAGAATAATTGTGTACGAACGTTTTCGAAGAGTTACCGTAGAGACGTCAAAATAGATGATTTCGAATCGAGACTCAGCGAGACGGTCGCCACTTTCTTTGGATCTGCATAGACAATGTGTCGAAATAATAATACTTTTGATGATTTGCGTAGGCCCATGTTGTACAATAAAATGTTATGTGTTGTTTTGTTTTATATTTCCATCTTATATAGAAATAATTATGAGTTGGTTGTTTTTAAGGGATTTGAATTATTTTTGTGGTGAAAACATTTGAACTTTAGTAAATTTTAATAAGTTGTGGTTAAACTTTCGTATAAATTTTCAAACAAAATTTGATTATGTTTTAGGTGATCAAGTAAATTTTATCTGATGGAAATTTTTTGAAACAAACTATAATTTTTAGAAAAAATTAAAATGTGGTTTCTTAACATGGTTTGTGATTTATTTAGGTTGAAATTATATCTTTGATGTTTTAAATATTAAATCATGAAGTTTGAAAGTACTTGTTGTTGATTAGGTAAAATAAGTATGTAAGGATTGTGTTGGGCCGTAGTTTTTTGTTTTTGTTTTTGTAGTTAGTAAGTGGTGATAATTGTGAATTTTTCGTGTGTGAATGAAATTAATTTAAGGTGAAATTATTTTCATGAAATTTTTTCGTGTGGTAATAAAATTTTAAGTAATTGAGTAAATTACTTAGTAAATTCATAAAATATTGAGTAAATTTTTTCTTGTTTAGTAAATTCATAAAATATTGCATCCTGAAAATAAACTACGATTGTCTGATTACATCATAAAATAAAACATGAAATTATAATTCCACAAGTTTGGAAATGATATTCTGGTGCTAAATTCATGTCTCATGTTCATCCATCTGCTAAATAAAAAATAAATGGAGTAAGATAAAAATATCTCAGTGAACTCTGAAAAATAAAGGGGAAAATAGTCTCAAATTAAAACTTTCACTTTTAATTTTTATAAAATTGGTAAAGATGGTATGACCAAACCTCAATCAGTTGATTGTTCTCATTTAACTGTTATGTCATGCCTGTAATAACCTAAATGTCCCATCATGAATAAGGCCATGCATGGTCCGATTAATGATATTGTACTAAACTTGAGATGTTTTGTATGAAATGTCTTTATTATTTCATATATGAAATGCATCATTCATCCACTCTAATTCTCCTAATCCGTAATAACCCCAAAATAGTTTATTTAAAAAAAATTCAGTGCCCAAAATCATCATATTAGAAGAAGTTAATGTAACATGACTCACAGTTTCAAATACACATTAGACGCAACTGCAGTAATGAGCAGAAATTGTGCTCGACATACATATTGACCTTAAATCTAGTTATGTGCATCTAGTTAAATTTTCCTAACATGTAATCCATTCACAAAAATCACACCCAGAGATAAACAACATGCACGTTCTAAATTAACAAAAATAAGCTAAAATTTTCAATGAAATTCCTATGGGCTAAATTTCCTTTTTCCTCGCTATTTTAGTTCTTTTCTTTCATTCCCCTTTTTCTCAAATAACTTCAGAATTTTGTAGTAAAATTAAATCCCCAATCTCACATGAAAAAAAAACTTTAATAAAAAAAAACTCACAGTTTGTGTTAAGGGAGAAGATGAAGTTCTGATTCAATTGGTGTTTGAGCTTCCTTTTTGTTGAATTGCAGCTTTGGGTCAAGTTCTCTAATTTTGGGTCTTTCTCTCCTGATTGAGTATGATTTCTAGGAGTGTAGGGACATATCTGGACATGTTTAAAAACAATTTATAGAGCTTGAAGACGCTTTTGAGTTTAAAGGATTTTGAAAATTAAGGAAAATGAGAGGTTTAGAGATTGAGATGATGTTGGGGTTTGCTCACAGTAATAGGAAGAAAAAGAAAACGTGTTTTGAGAAAAAAATGGTGATTTTTTTTTATAGAAAATAATATTTAAGTATAGTGGAAATATCTCTTTGGCCTTCATTTATCAAAATATTACCTTAGTGTCTTTTCTTACTTAATAAAAATTCAAACTAATTATTTTATTTTAAAATTAACAGTTTCATTATTTAACTTCTAGACTTAATAAAATAGATAGGTTGTTACATCCTCCACCACTTAATAAAAAAAATTGCCCTCAAAATTCAGAGGATTACCTATTGGAAAAGGTAAAGATACTTCATTTGGATGTCTGTCTCTGCTTCCCATGTTGCTTATTCTACAGAAGATCCTTCCCAGAAACCTTCACTAGAGGAATTTCTTTGATTCTCAATGCTTTTACACTTCTATCTATAATTTGAACTGACATTGGGTCATAAGATTTGACTTGAGTTGGACGAATTCATGACTCAAAATTTGATAAGGGTTAGGAATGTATTTCTTTAACTAGGAAACATGAAAAACAATGCGTAGATAGATAAATTGGGTGACAAATCTATTTTGTATGCAGAGGGACCTATCATCTGTAATATTTGAAAGGGTCCAACAAAACGAGGGTTTAGCTTATTGACCTTTAACACTCTTCCAATACCAATAGTGGAGGTAACTCTAAAAAACATGATCCCCCTCCTCAAACTCCAAAGGTTTTCTCATGATATCATCATAGCTCTTTTAATTGCTTTGGGATATCCTTAGTTTATCGGTAATGACCTTTATCTTTTAATTGCTTTGGGCTATCCTTAGTTTATCCGTAACGACCCTACTTTTTACCAACATAAAGGTGTCCTGTGTAACACCCTAATTTATTGTTATACCTTAATTTATTATTATTGTAAAGTAGTGATATTTTCTTATACATGTGTTTCTTGTGGTGTAATAATTTTTTTAGGTGTCTTTTTGTTGTCTTTATAGTTATGTAAATAAAAATCAGTGATCATTGTTATTAAATCTATTAATTTTATTTAATAATAATAATAATAATAATAATAATAATAATATATACTAGTTTTGAATTGCTATTATCTTATCTTAGGCCTCATATTTTAGTGGTGTTGTTATCTAACCTACCTTTCTTATTTCCTATTCAGACTAACTTAGCGAGACATTTAGCTAGCCTGATAGGCTTATTTGCTAACCTAGTAAGTAGCTCATATATATATATATATATGAGGCATATTTAGCTGGCAAATCGCATCTGCCTCTAAACCCTCGCCGCATCCATTGAAACAAGGAATCCGGTTTCTTTCCACAATTAGCATGTATCTCCCTGAATCATGCTTGAGTACATCACCGTAGAGCCCCACCCGCCAATCTTCTTTTAGTGCATTTTAATTCCAATCCCTCCCTACATAGTAACAAATCAGCCACAATCAATAGTAACAAATCAGCCACAATCACATAATTACATTTTAAAGAATCAAGCATATATTACCTTTTACAAGATCTTTCATTTCATCTGGTTAGTATCTCATTATTTTTAACTTATTGTCAAAACCTGCCATTTATGTCACTATTAGTTGAGTTTTCTTCTGATTATTTAATTATTATCATTTTTCCTTATTTTATTTGATAATCCAGATTTATGATTAAAATATAATATTAACTATATTTTATTTATTAATTATATTCTGTTTGAATATCAATTATTTATACAATACATTTTGTTAATAAAAATAGTATTTTCCACTGAATCAATAAACTTGGTTTGCAAAGGTATCATAGCATAATATGGTCCAAGATTTCAAAAACAAAGAACTTGCACATATCACTTTATTTAATTTAATTTATTTATTTATTTTTGACATGTTTGTTTCTGTTATTTCATAGTTTCTGTTATTTCATAGTTTCTGTTATTTCATAGTTCCTGTTATTAGTATTTCTTAACGCTACATGCAATATTATTATTAACATACTTTTTTTAGCATATCATATTGAGTTTAAATAAATAATTAAATTTAAATGTCTGATAAGTAAGCAATTAGTGTTGATTAACGAAACCACAATTTCTGCTAATTACCGTGTAACTTGCACATATCACTTTATTTAATTTAATTTATTTATTTTTGACATGTTTGTTTATGTTATTTCATAGTTCCTATTATTAGTATTTCTTAATGCTACATACAATATTATTATTAACATACTTTTTTTAGCATATCATATTGAGTTTAAATAAATAGTTCAATTTAAATGTCTGATAAGTAAGCAATTAGTGTTGATTAACGAAACCACAATTTCTGCTAATTACCGTGTGAATAATTGTCGATAAGGACAAAATAAAACAACATATATTATTCCCTCGCAATGTTTAGTATATACCCTCTCCTCAAGATAAACAGTATGTACCCTAATTATATATCATAAAACACACTACAACTTAAATCTTGTTTTACATCATAGAGTCTAATTTAGTTTCACATCTAAAGACTTCCGTTCATTTTAATTATAATATAATATTGAATGTGGGCAGTAATAATCTGTAACTAAATAAATATTAGTACATGCATTCATGATATATATATATATATATAGATGCCTATTTGAAGATCAAAACTATGTGTATGTATATAAACATATTTACTTAATTCCTTTTATCATGTTTAGGTATATATATATAAACACGTTTAATTAGTTCCTTTTATCTTGTTTAGTTATACATATAAACACGCTATATTTAGCCTCTTTTTAATTCTATTTAGTTATACATGTATACATGATATATATTAAGTTCCCTTTATCCTATTTAATTTTTTAAAAAATCTGATTATAGTAATTTGTATGTTTTAACCACATTAAATATATTGTTGGGTTGTAGTACAAATAGTAGATAATTTATTTATTTACTTATTTACTTAATTATTTATTTAGATAATTTATTTATTTACTTAATTATTTACTTATTTAATTATTTATTTTTTTCTTTAGATAATTTATTTATTTATTTAGATAATTTATTTATTTACTTATTTATTTATTTATATAATTTATTTATTTTATTATTTACTTATTTATTTATTCATTTATTTATAGTAAGTAATTATTTGTATTTGGTGGTTGTGTGGCTGTAACTCTCCCGCAGATTATTAGACACGACGACCGACAAAGAGAGGAACCGTTGAGCCCAGACTTCAGTCGAGGTAAAGGGTGAGAGGAGGTTCAACTTTATGAGTATAAAATAATGTGGGATGAACGGGAGTACCAAAATTCTCAGATATTCATCTGGGGCTTACTACGTACGATTGAACCCTATTGAGTAATAATAATTAATTAATAAAATGTGAATGGTAATACTGAGGACTAAAATATAATTTAGAAACCTATAGAATTGTTGTGAATTAATTTATATTAAGATTGCGTGTTATTTGATTTATGAAACCTATACTAATTGTTATTGTATGAATGATATGTATTTGAGTGTTCTTGTCTACTTGATTGAAATTCTGATGTTACTTGAAAGTGCACCTAATTGATTCCTTATTATGTGATTGATGAGATTGGACTGTGTATTGTGAGTAGTGTAAATCAAATATTGAGATTTTATGTGATTGATTGATATAACTATATATAATGATGAATATTGTGAAGCAAACTGAAACTTATTGAGTTGTGATGATCAAGTATGTATGAGATATGTGTTGTAGACTTTGGAGTTAGGATTATTGTGTCATCATATAGGGAGGGTTTGACAAACCTAGTGATTCGGGGAAGTACATTTGAATGAGCCTGATCGTGGAGGAATACAGTAGAACTGTAAGGTAAGACTGATAGACCTTGGGGGTACATCTAGTGGGAGATTCCTAAGTGGATTAATGAGTTATTTCCTAAGGCCGGGAACTACCGTGCAACACAAGAGTACCCTGACTGTCACGTATATGTGTCTCGGGTTGAGTTGAGGGGATCTATGAGGACTTGGCCATTCATGAATTATCTGTCCACTTTTTTAGTGGCATAGTATCAGGCCTCCTAACCAAGTATATAGTATAGGACATGCATAGCATTTCATCCTTGTGCTTGCTTTATTGTGATTAATTTAGATTAACCTTTGATATTATGATGTTGAGTGTTTCTCCTGTTTGTGCTTATTTGACTAATTGCGTGTTCTCCTCATTTATCTTATACTATTACATAATTTTGATACTCACCCCTCATTGTTTGTGTTTGGCGTTTGCGATGGACGCAGACGAGTTGCAAGCTACATTTGATTACTTGTACCATCAGAATGGCGGAAGCCATCTTGTCTTGAAGACTTTTATTATAAGTTTTTTTGTTAACGTCTTTTAGTTTGGGAATTCCCGCTCTGATAGTGACATTGGGTTGGGACTACCTTTACATTTATCATTAAACTTATGTCCGCGTGCTTCAAAAATGATTTTGTTTACTACTGTTACGATTTTAAGTTGTTAAGTTTGACCAAAATTTTGGATTAATGTGATATGGTCATGATTTCGTGATACTTCTTACCTTTAAAAATAAAAATATTTGAAAGTTTATTTTTTTTTTTTAGAATTTCATTATTTTAAAAATAAAATTTAAAATAAAAAGTTGATATTAGTTTGGGATTTAGGGTGTCACATTAGTGGTATCGGAGCAGGTCTGTCCAATCAGACCGTTGATCATATGTTCCAAATGCTTACATACTTACTTCTTTAATTGATGTTTTTTTTTTACTATTACTATGCAATGACTTTGTTCTATGAGAGCAATTTGTTGTGCTTTTGTTGTGCAAACGTATCCTTGGGTATTTCATGTGGATTATTTTTGCCTCTATGTTTTCATTCTGTTTAAGGGTAAGTTACCAATTTTAGATTGGTTGAGATCATTGATTGATGGAACAATGGTGTTGCGACAAGAAATGTCGAAGCCATTGGTAGTTAAGTTTTACTTGTTTTAATTTTTGTAAGAGTAGCTATCTTTCGTATGCCTAACACTATCTATACTTTCCTCATGTTTATTAACTTATAAGAGTATTAACTGTTACGATGGAGATGTTCATTGTTTTCAATGTCTTGCTATGTTGACTTTAGGTTAAAATTCTTAGGAAGATATTAAAGTTAAGTGTTTTTTTTAAAAAATAAATATTTGGGTTATTTTGATAAGTAGTCAAAATAAGAAGTGCAAGGCTTAGATGATCCTACTAAAAAAAAAAATTATACAGTGAATAGTTGAGGGGCTTAAAGGATCGTGCATAAGCTTCTTAGTTTGTTTTGACTCGAGAAGTTTAGGAAGAGTTAAGTTGTGATCTCAAAAGTATTTGGTAGTCGACATTGAATGGATAATAAATACTTACAAGGATATTTGAGTATTGCAAGAAAGTTAAGATTGATATGTGGTTGATAGATGTGTTATAGGAATGATTCTTTTTGGAGTTTATTTGTAGAAATGAGATTTCAGTAGGGTCATAGAAGTAAGATTGTCATGATATTTTATACTTCATGAGTGTTATGTGTATTTACCTATGTGTGACCTTATCTCTAGAAAGTTAGACTTGTCCTATTTTAGTATTGTTGATCTTGGTGAAGCTTGTGATGTGTTCAAGTTTAAAGCATGTAATTGTGTAATATATTAGATAAGATAGATACCCATATATTAAGATTAGTGGAAGGAACATGAACTAATAATTTTTACCTTAAAGGTTTATGAGTATGGTCCTTGTTGAGTCCAACGAAAGAAAAAAGGGGAAGGACATAATGTTGATTCTTAGGAGCTCAAACTAATATCAATCATATTAGTAAGAATTTTTTTTTTCTTTATTTGAAGAAAGTATGAACTTGATTCTTAGCTTATAAGAGAGTGGTACCTAAGAAAATTATATTGAGTGTTGTTGATCGACTGGAAAAACAAAATTTAATATTTGTGATCATTCTATTTCCGGTAGACTCATGTTTTATGTATCTGATTTGTGAGCTAATTTTGCTAGAAACTCTAAAGGTATTTGGTTATATTGAATAGGACACCAAAGCTTAAGTTAGGAGTTTTTTGGAATCTCAAATTGTTAAGGGAGATAAGTAAGAAGATTAATAGTTATGATGCTTGGAGTGAAAATAAACTCCGAAGATGAAATTTATTTAATGGATCAATATTTTTTTTATATACTTTATACTTGTGTTAATCATATTATATATTTTATTTATTCAATAATTTTTTTTTTTATATATTTGGTTTATTTAAATTAATGTGCTAATAATGCAACTTAGCCATGCTCAGGTTTTTGAGATAAAGTTAAATTTCAATATTGTTTCTATCTTTATAATTGTGTGGAAAAAAAAAAAAAAAGAAAGAGAGGGAGCTGATGTTTATTTTGGAATAGAGACACTTTAAGAATATTTTTTCATTTTATTTGATTGCATATAGTAAATTAATATTCTATAAATTTATATGTTCTCCCTTATTATCTGAATTCTATAGTAGCTATGTTATTTCCTCCATGATTGAAACTATTGAATGTGACATGCACACTTCTGTCATACACTGCACCTCAAAAAATGTTGAAACAATTACCTTAAAAAATTGAAAACCCTACAAAACCACGTTTTTCTTGTTCTAGCATACCAAGTGCTTCTTTTCAAAATGTTGATTACTCCACAAATATACCTCAACAAATCTACACTGCACCTCAAAACATTAATGAGGAACAGCCAAATATTTCTCCACCAACTTCGCCATCCTTTTCTGCTATAACTGAAAATGTTGTTAATGAATTAAATGTCATAGAAAAGGCATTTGAAGTTGATAAAACTATTCTCCATAATGATTTTTATGCTTCCAAAAATACAAATAAAAGAACATGGTTCTTTAAAAACTTTCTAAAACAAAGAAAAGAAATTCAGAATGAATTTTATACATTCATTTTACAAAATAAAACTCATTTTATTTTTTGAATGGTTTGAAATTTATGCAACACAAAACCAAATTTCTTACCCTTTCAAACAAAACCAAAGTTCTGTTATTTCCATAACAACAAGAAATAAAACTGCAGAATGAGATTTGGCAACTAGATTAAAAATACATTCTGAACACCCACCTTTAAGGCAAATCATAATAACACACCTAGAAAAGTGAGTAGAAGTTGCACCTTTCAAAATCCCAAATGATAGTTCGGAAAAAGATATTCAAAATATCCTTCAACAAAATAATTTTACAAATGTCCATCTTAGTACAATTGCAAAACAATTAACTAAGATAGAGGAACATCAACAAAATTCCATTGTCTATCCGATTGAGACAACTGATTCAAAACTAAAAAAACCCAGTTTTTAAACCATTTCAAATCTCCAAAACAAGCCAAAAACTATTTAGAGAAGGTAGATCAAAATTTACTCAAGTCTTACATGACCAACTTAGTAGGATAGAACATTCTTCTACCTCTACACCCTTGGTAGCTAAGGATACCCTTGAGAAAACAGTAACGACTTTAGACCATGTTTCTGAAGCCAAACAAGAACAACAAAATATGTGCAAGCTCCAATGGCAGAAGGGTCAACCTTTGAACATGGTCACAACACCAGACCTAGGAATTGAGAACAAACCCAATGTCCTTTCTCAATCAAAATTCAATGTCAGTATTGTTTATGAATGAGACATAGATGGCATGTATGAATACAACATCCTAAGTATCCTTCAACAAATGACAATGGCATCAAATGCCTACAAAACCAAGCCAATACGCTGACAAAGCCATAGCTGAACTCTTAATAGCAGGATTCTCAGGCAGGCTCAAAGGATGGTGGGACTACCATCTTACACCACCTCAACACTTAGAAATATTAAATGCAATCCAAACCACAAAGGAAGGAATTCCCATCCTCGACGAAATAGGGAATCCAATACCTGATGCGGTTGCAACATTGATTCACACAATCAACCTGCACTTCATAGGTGATCCATCTCACTTAAAGGATAAGAATGTTGAACTCCTTTCAAACCTTAGATGTAAAAAACTATATGAATTTCAATATTACAGAAACACTTTCCTAACTAGGGTTATGCTTATGGAAGACTCAAACCAACCTTTTTGGAAGGAAAAATTCCTTGCAAGACTCCCAACCCTTTTAGGAGAAAAGGTTAGAAACAAAATTAAAGAAGTTTATGGAACAAACCAAATCCCTTACAACCATCTGACTAATGGGTAATTGGTAAGCTTCACACAAAAGGAAGGTTTGAAAATCTGCCAAGATTTAAAACTTCAAAAACATCTAAAATGAGAAATGAAAAGAACTAGACAAGAACTAGGATCTTTTTGCAAACAATTTGAAATACCCACGACAAATATTTCTAAAGACTACGGAGGATCTTGTTCAAAAACTTTTAGAAAACCTCCCAGAAAATCTTTCTCTAGACCTGGCAAACATGACTTCTATAAAAAATCTAAACCCCAAAATACTTACAATCAAAGAAAACCTAATTTTTATAAGAAAAAAATCCCTTGCAAAAGAAGTTCGAACCTCAAACTTCAAAACAAATAACTTGTTATAAGTGTGGCCAAACAGGACACATCTCAAGATATTGCAACAAAAATAAAAAACTCCATGAATTAAAAATTGATGAACAAATAATTCAAAAAGTAGAGGCAATACTTTTAGAAACCTCTAAAGAAGAAACATTCACGGATTCTGAAATAGGTTCATCAGAAAATGATAAATCTTTACAGTTTAATGAGCTAGGAACCTCCGACTCTCTTAGCGATTCAGAAGCTAGTACAAAATCAATTAATGTTCTAACAAAGGATCAAGAACTAATTCTTGATATTATAAAATAGGTTGAAGATACAAAACTTCAAAAGGAAATAATAGGAAAACTGTTAAGTACTTTTGAATCAAAACAAGGTCAACCTTCCATATCCTCATCAAAATTGCTTCCTAAAACCACTTTTGACTTAACAAATATCTTAGGAAAAAGAACAAAGTCACAAACCCCTGTCATAATTCAATCTCTGCAAGAAGAGATTAAAATTGTGAAACACGAGTTAAAAACTCTTAAACAAAAACAAGAAATTGATTCAAATATTCTTCAAAATCTTCTTTCCCAAGTACAAAATCAAACCTCTTCTGACCCAAAACAGGAAAGAGAAGAGGGAGAAAATGAAGAATATTCAAACAAAATTGAAAATTTAGAAGAAATCCCTGAAGATTTCTTGTTTGTTTTAAGAACAATAACAACAAGAAAATATTTAATTAAAATTAATTTAGTTTTTTCTGAAGATTTCAAATTTGAAACAATTGCACTTTTTGATACGGAAGCGAACTTAAACTGCTTAAAAAGTAGTATTGTACCAAACAAATTTATGCAAAAATCAAATGAAAAACTTGTTGCTGCTAACAACTCCAACATGATTATAAAAAATAAAACTAAAGCTTCTGTTAAAAATGGTAACGTTTCAATCAAAACTCCTTTTGTTTTATTAGAAAATACAACTCATAGTGTCATTTTAGGGACTCCTTTCATTAACATGATAACTCTCTATTTAGTTAATTATGATGGTATTTTCTGCAAAACCAAAGAAGCCAAAATTATTTTCCCTTTTATTGAAAAACCTAGAACAAAGAATTTAAATCTTTTAAAAGTTTGCTCTGTTTACAAAAATGAATTAAATTGTTTAATTCAAGGGAAAGAAAAACATCTCTGTTTTCTAAAACAGGATATCTCCTTTCTCAGAACTGAACAACAATTACAAAATGGCTTCACAAAACAAAAAATTTCAGAGCTTCAAAAAAGAATTAAAAATAAAATTTGTTCAGAGTTACCAAATGCTTTTTGGGATAGAAAACAGCATATGGTAGGCATACCATACGAAAATTACTTTTCCGATAAACAAATCCCAACAAAAGCTAGACCTATCCAAATGAATTATGAATTAGACACACATTGCAAAGCAGAAATCCAAGACCTAGAACAAAAAGGTCTAATAACAAAATCTAGGTCCCCCTGGAGTTGTGCAGCCTTCTATGTGAACAAAAATTCTGAAATAGAAAGAGGTACACCTAGGTTAGTCATAAACTACAAACCTGTAAACAAAGCTTTAAAATGGATTCATTACCCGATTCCAAATAAAAAAGATCTTTTACAAAAATTACATTCTTCATCTGTATTTTCAAAATTCGACATGAAATCAGGATTTTGGTAAATACAAATTGATCCAAAAGATCGGTATAGAACAACTTTTACGGTCCCTTTTGGTCAATATGAGTGGACGATAATGCCATTTGGATTAAAGAATGCTCCTCCAGAATTCCAAAGAATTATGAATGAAATTTTTAATCCATTCTCAAAATTCTGCATTGTCTATATTGATGATGTTTTAATTTTTTCAGAAACCATTGAACAACATTTCAAACATCTTAGAAGATTCTTAATGATCACTAAGAAAAATGGAATGGTTGTTTTAAAATCCAAAGTTTCTCTTTTTCAAACAAAAATCCGTTTCTTAGGACATTATATCTTTGGGGGCACTATTACCCCTATTGAAAGGTCCATGTCTTTCGCAAGTAAATTTCCAGACAAAATTCTTGACAAAACACAATTACAACGATTTTTAGGATCTTTGAACTATGTATTAGATTTTTGCCCTTCCTTTTGTGTGAAGCTTACCAATTCCCCATAAGTCAGATGATTATAAGGGATTTGGTTTGTTCCATAGACTTCTTTAATTTTTTTTCTAACCTTTTCTCCTAAAAGGGTTGGGAGTCTTGCAAGGAATTTTTCCTTCCAAAAAGGTTGGTTTGAGTATTCCCTAACCATAACCCTAGTTAGGAAAGTGTTTTTGTAATATTGAAATTCAAATAGTTTTTTACATCTAAGGTTTGAAAGGAGTTCAATGTTCTTATCCTTTAAGTGAGATGGATCACCTATAAGAGTGCAGGATGATTGTGTGAATCAATGTTGCAACCGCATCAGATATTGGATTTCCTATTTCGTCGAGGATGGGAATTCCTTCCTCTGTGGTTTGGATTTCATTAAATATTTCTAAGTGTTGAGGTGGTGTAAGATGGTAGCCCCACCATCCTTTGAGCTGGCCTGAGAATCCTGCAATTAGGAGTTCAATTATGGCTTTGTCAGGCGTATTTGCTTGGGTTTTGTAGGCATTTGATGCCATTGTCATTTGTTGAAGGAGACTTAGGATGTTGTATTCAGACATGCCATCTATGTTCCATTCATAAACAGTACTGGCATTGAATTTTGATTGAGAAAGGATATTGGGTCTGTTCTCAATTCCTAGGTCTGGTGTTGTGACCATGGTCAAAGGTTGACCCTTCTGCCATTGGAGCTTGCACAGATTTTGTTGTTCTTGTTCGGTTTCAGAAACTTGGTCTAAAGTTGTTACTATTTTCTCAAGGGTATCCTTAGCTACCAAGGGTGTAGAGGCAGAAGAATGTTCTATCCTACTAAGTTGGTCATGTAAGGCTTGAGTAAATTCTGATCTACCTTCTCTAAATAGTTTTTGGCTTGTTTTGGAGATTTGAAATGGTTTAAAAACTGAGTTTTTTTAGTTTTGAATCAGTTGTCTCAATCGGAGAGATAGTGGAATTCTGTTGATGTTCCTCTATCTTAGTTAATTGTTTTGCAATTGTACTAAGATGGACATTTGTAAAATTATTTTGTTGAAGAATATTTTGTATATCTTTTTCCGAATTATCACTTGGGATTTTGAAAGGTGCAGCTTCTATTAGCTTTTCTAGGTGTGTTATTATGATTTGTCTTAAAGATGGGTGTTAAGATTGTATTTTTAATCCAGGTGCCAAATCCCATTTTGCAGTTTTATTTCTTGTTGTTATGGGATTAACAAAACTTTGGTTTTGTTTGAAAGGGTAAGAAATTTGGTTTTGTGTTGCATAAATTTCAAACCATTCAAAAAATAAAATATGAGTTTTATTTTGTAAAATGAATGTATAAAATTCATTCTGAATTTCTTTTCTTTGTTTTAGAAAGTTTTTAAAGAACTATGTTCTTTTATCTGTATTTTTGGAAGCATAAAAATCATTATGGAGAATAGTTTTATCAACTTCAAATGCATTTTCTATGACATTTAATTCATTAACAACATTTTCAGTTATAGTAGAAAAGGATGGCGAAGTTGGTGGAGAAATGTTTGGTTGTTCCTCATTAATGTTTTGAGGTGCAGTGTAGATTTGATGAGGTATATTTGTGGAGTAATCAAAGTTTTAAAAAGAAGGACTTGGTATGCTAGAACATGAAAAACGTGGTTTTTTAGGGTTTTCAATTTTTTGAGGTAATTGTATGACTGAAGGGGGTCTGGATGAACCAACATCAGAATATCTGACACTGGAAGTTCTTGAAAAACTTAGTTTTACTCTACCATCATTGTATTGTATGACTTCCTTTAAATTGTTGTTTGGTTTTGACTGTTCAAGGGACTGTGGTCTAATAGCTCATTCCAGAATCCATTCTTTAGGAAGATCAATATCTTTCCAAAGGATGGTTTTTGGAATGACCGTGTTTGCCTTTGTTAAATCAGTTTGTAAAAATAGCGTTTCCCCTTTTTTGTTTTCAATATGTTTTGTTGTCGTAAAGGCTGAAAACATTGCTTTATAATGAACTCTGTAAATAATAGCTACAAGAATAGATCTTGTTATCATTTTGTAATTATGAGTTTTGATTTGTAACATAAGATATTTTATGATGTTTGGATCCTTTAAAGATAAAGAAAAATTTGGATAACATTCAAACCAAATTGGTCCTTGACATAAACTAGATTCAATTGTACTTATTATTGAATCTTGAAAGTTCAAGAACCTTGCATCTCGTAAGACACACATTATTGAAGTGTTTAGTGCTTCTCTTGTTAAAGGTTTGATACCGACTTGGAAAAGACCTATATGTATGAAATTATAGTTCTTGTTAACGTGTTTTTGGAGCGTTTTTGGAGAAAGAAGATCTATTGTTTCAAAGGGGTTAGAAAGAGCAACATCTTGTTCTTCTGTTTTGATTATGTACTCGGTTTTTAATAGGTTTTTGAAAAGACTAGATTCGTAGACCTGATCTTTTTTGATTTTTGGGATTTGCCAATTGTTTATAGATTTTTGAAAGTCTTCAATAGTAATTTCTTCACTATTGATAGGTTCCTTTTTTCCTAAGAAGTTTTGGGTAGAAGGAGTGGAAAAATAAGAAGTTCTACAAAATAAGTTATCCATATTTAAAAAAATTTCTTTTTAATTTGAAGAAACTTTCAAAGGATTCACTGCCATAAAACGCCTTTATGTCGGCTTAAACACGAGACTTACTACCCTTAAATTATTATTCTTTAAATTAAACTTACAAATTTTTAAATATTTATAACAAATTTTGTAGAAGATCAAAACTATATGTATGTATATAAACACGTTTACTTAATTCCTGTTATCTTGTTTAGGTATATATATATAAACACGTTTAATAAGTTCCTTTTATCTTGTTTAGTTATACACATAAACACACTATATTTAGCCTCTTTTTAATCCTATTTAGTTATACATGTATACATGATATATATTAAGTTCCCTTTATCCTATTTAATTTTAAACAAAATCTGATTATAGTAATTTGTATGTTTTAACCACATTAAATATATTTTTGAGTTATAGTACAAATAGTAGATAATTTATTTATTTATTTATTTACTTATTTATTTAATTATTTAATTACTTAATTAATTATTTATTTAGATAATTTATTTATTTATTTAATTATTTACTTATTTAATTATTTATTTAGATAATTTATTTATTTAGATAATTTATTTATTTACTTATTTATTTATTTTATTAATTACTTATTTATTTAATCATTTATTTATAGTAAGTAATTATTTGTATTTGGTGGTTGTGTGGCTATAACTCTCTCTCGGATTATTATAGATGACGACCGACAAAGAGAGGAGGTAAAGGGTGAGAGGAGGTTCGACTTTATGAGTATAAAATAACGTGGGATGAACGGGAATACCAAAATTCCCAGATATTCATCTGGGGCTTACTACGTATGGTTGAACCCTATTGAGTAATAATAATTAATTAATAATATGTGAATGGTAATAGTGAAGACTAAAATATAATTTAGAAACCTATAGAATTGTTGTGAATTAGTTTATAATAAGGTTGCATGTTATTTGATTTATGAAACCTATATTAATTGTTATTGTATGAATGATGTGTATTTGAGTGTTCTTGTCTACTTGATTGAAATTCTGATATTACTTGAAAGTGCACCTAATTGATTAGTTATTATGTGATTGATGAGACTAGACTGTGTATTGTGAGTAGTGTAAATCAAATATTGGGATTTCATGTGATTGATTGATATAACTATATATAATGATGAATATTGTGAATTCAAACTAAAACTTATTGAGTTGTGATGATCGAGTAAGTCTGAGATATGTGTTGTAGATTTTGGAGTTAGGATTATTCTGTCATCATATAGGGAGGGTCTGACAAACCTAGTGATTTGGGGAAGTAGAACTGAATGAGCCTGATCGTGGAGGGATACAGTCGAACTGTAAGATAAGACTAATAGACCTTGGGGGTACATCTAGTGGGGAATTCCTAAGTGAATTAGTGGGTTATTCCCTAACGCCGGGAACTACCGTGCAACACAAGAGTACCCTGATTGTCGCGTATATGTGTCTCGGGTTGAGTTGAGGGGATCTATGAGGACTTGACCATTCATGAGTTGTCTGTCCACTCTTGTAGTGGCATAGTATCAGGCCTCATAACCAAGTACTTCAGGATAGAATGGTACCAAATTAGGAAGAAGTATAGAGTATATGACATGCATAGCATTTCCTCCTTGTGGTTGCTTTATTGTGATTGATTTAGATTAACCTTTGATATTATGATCTTGAGTGTTTCTCCTGTTTGTGCTTATTTGAATAATTGTGTGTTCTCCTCGTTTGTCTTATACTATTACATAGTTTCGATACTCACCCCTCGTTGTTTGTGTTTGGTGTTTGCGATGGACGCAGACGAGTTGCAAGATGCAGGTGATGACTTGTACCATCAGAATGGCAGAAGCCATCTTGTCTTGAAGACTTTTATTATATGTTTTTTATGTTAACGTCTTTTAGTTTGGGAATTCCCGCTCTGATAGTGACATCGGGTTGGGACTACATTTACACTTATGTACGCGTGCTTCAAAAATGATTTTGTTTACTACTGTTATGATTTCGAGTTGTTAAGTTTGACCAAAATTTTGGATTAATGTGATATGTTTATGATTACGTGATACTCCTTACCTTTAAAAACAAAAATGTTTGAAAGTTTATTTATTTATTTTTTTTAGAATTTCATTATTTTAAAAATAAATAGTTGATATTAATTTGGGGTTTAAGGTGTCACATCCTACATTTTCTTCCATAGAAAGCCTCATAAGGTGTCATATCAATGTTGGCATGGTAACTGCTGTTGTAGACAAATTCTACAAGAGGCAAGTGTGCATCCCAGTCTCCTCCTTCCTCTAAAATGTAGGCTCTTAGCATATCCTCCAGTGTCTAAATGGTTCTTTCAGTTTGACCATCAATCTTGGGATGGTAGGCAGTATGAAGGTGCAGTCTAGTTCTTAGAGACTTTTGAAAGACCTTCCCAAATATCGAGGTAAACTTAGGGTGCCTATATGATATGATACTAAGAGGCACCCCATTCAACCTCACCATTTCCTTAATGAATAACTTGGCTAGTTTAAGGGTGTTGTAGTTTGACTTTACTGGTAAGAAATGGGTTGACTTAGTTAATCTGTCCACAATCCCCCAAATGGAATCATACCCATTGTGGGTATGTGACAAATTTACAACAAAATGCATGGAAATTGAGTCACATTTCCATTCAGGTATTAACAGAGGCTGTAGCAATCCTGCTGACCTCTAATGTTCTAATTTCACCTTTTGGCAAGTCAGGCATTGGACCACAAAAGTAGCCACATCAACCTTCATACCTGGCCAACATTAATTTTTCTTAAAGTCTTGGTACATCTTGGTAGATCTAGGATGGACAGTTAGGTTACTATTGTGAGCTATCTCTAGTATCAGTCTCTTTAATTATGAATTCTTAGGCATACAAATTATGCCCTAAAATAAAATTGTTCCATCTCTTGCCCTTGTAAATCTTTATTGGTCTTTTCTAACTTGCAACTTCTCATCCATCCCTTGAGATTGCCTAATTTGGTCTTTAAGGCCACTAGTTATTTCTAGTTTATTTAAAAGAATTCCTCCTTGGAGGATTGTTATATTTAGGTTCAAGACCCTAAGGTTTTCTAGAAATGCAAGTTCTTGGATCATCAGATGAGACATAAGTAGGGATTTTCTGCTCAATGCATGAGCCACTACATTGGCCTTACATGGGTGGTATCTAAGTTCATATTCATAATTTTTCAAGAACTCTACCCACCTTCTTTGTCTCATGTTAAGTTCCCTCTGGTCAAAGAGATACTTTAGGCTCTTGTGATCCCTGAAAACATCAAATTGTGCTCTATACAAATGATGCCTCCTGATCTTCAAGGAAAACACTATGGCAGCCAATTCTAGGTCATGAGCGGGATCGTTCTCATCATGAGGCTTTAGTTGTCTTGAAGCATAAGTCACTACTTGTTTTTTTTTTCTGTGCATCAATACACAACCTAAATCTTTCAGGGATGCATCACAATGCACTTCAAATCTTAAGGTTGGATCTGGTATGACCAGCACAGGGGCAATGGTTAGCCTGGTCTTAAGAGTTTGAACACACTTTTCACATTTTTGATCCCACACAAAGGGTTAGTCTTTCCTAGTCAGTTTGGTCAGAGGTAGGGCAGTTTAGGAGAATTTACTAATGAATCTCCTATAGTAACCTACCAATCCTAAGAAACTCCTAACCTTTGTCATATTCCTATGATGTTCCCATTTTAGCATTGCCTCTTCTTTGGAGGGATCCACTGCCACTCCTTCCTTACTGATCACATGGCCTATAAACTTTACTTCTAACATCCAAAACTCACACTTGCTTGGTTTGGCATAAAGTTTTCTATCCCTAAGTACTTGCAACACTATTTAAAGATGACTTGCATGTTCCTTGGGGGTCTTAGAGTATATTAGTATTCATCTATAAATACTATCACAAACTTATCTAAGTATGGCCTAAAAATTATATTCATGTAATCCATGAACATAGCTAGGCATTGGTTACACCGAAAGGCATAACCAAAAATTCATAGTGCTCATACCTAGCTGTAAAGGTTGTTTT
This sequence comes from Cicer arietinum, assembly GCF_000331145.2. Taxonomy (NCBI): domain Eukaryota; kingdom Viridiplantae; phylum Streptophyta; class Magnoliopsida; order Fabales; family Fabaceae; genus Cicer; species Cicer arietinum. The sequence goes on along the minus strand of NC_021162.2, from coordinate 39,117,864 downwards.
TGGTACATCCTCTTATTTTATTCTAATTTGGTGATACCATAATCTCAAGTCAATTTTGGAGAACACATTGGCTCCCCCTCATTGGTCTACAAGGTCATCAATTCGGGAAAGAGGGTACTTATTCTTGATGATCACTTTATTCAATTTTCTATAATCTATGCATAACCTCATATTGCCATCCTTCTTCCTTACTAAGAGCACATGGGCTCCCCAGAGAGACACACTTGGTCTGATAAACTTCTTGGTTATCAAATCCTCTAATTGATTTTTCAACTCATTTAATTCTAATGGGGGCATCTTGTAAGGGGCAATGGAGATTGGCCCTGTTACAGGAACCAAGTCTATTAAAAACTCTATTTCTCTCTAAGAAGGCAATTATGCCACATACTATGGAAAGACATCCTCAAACTCACTAACTACAGGAATATTGGACAAGTCCATTTTAGACCCTGAGTTAGAACATAGTAATAATAGTACGCCTTGAACCCCACTAGCCAGACATTGGAAGAGTAGAGAACTGTTGGTCAAAGATGGGAATTTGGTTTCCCCTGGTTGGGGAATTCCTGGAGGAATTATGACTTTCGTTCCATGGAAAATCAGAATTACTGAATGGTCGGATATCTAGTCCATTCCTAATTTGATGTCTAAGCCCTTAAGAGGTAAACATGCTAGATTTATTAGAAAAACTCTATCATAAAGGGTGATTGGACACTGGTGACATACTAAGGAGGTCTCTATTGAACTCTTAGTTGTTGTGCTTACAACTAAGGGAGAAGACATTTCAAGTACAAGTAGATAATGTTGCAAAACAAAATCAGAAGAGATGAAAGAATAGGATACACTAGTGTCAAACATGACAATTAAAGGGATTTCATTTATGAATCCAATGTCAGTTATTAGATTATGATTCATACCTTTCTTTGCACTGAGTGCAAAGACCATCCTAGTGTTATTCTTGTTTGGGTTGAACTCTGCTTGTTTTTAGTGTACTGGACAAAAGGGAGCCATATGACCAGGTTGTTTGCAGTTGTAGTATACTTGCTTTCCAACCAAGCACCCCCCCCCCCCCCCCCCCTCCCCCCCCCCCCCCCAACAAAACTTTTCTTTTTTT
>NC_021162.2:39113042-39115726 GCF_000331145.2 Cicer arietinum | reverse complement strand
AAACATAACAATTAAAGGAATTTCATTTATGAATCCAGTGCCAGTTATTAGATTATGATTCATACCTTTCCTTGCACTGAGAGCAAAGACCCTTCCAATGTTAGACTTGTTTGGGTTGGACTCTGCTTGTTTTTGGCGTATTGGGCAAAAGGAAGCCATATGACCAGGCTGTTTGTAGTAGTAGCAGACTTGCTTTCCAACCAAGCACTCTCCCCCATGATCCCTGCCACACTTAAGACAATTCTTTGCTTTAGTGGAACTGGAGGTGTGTACTTGTTTTCCCTTCTCTTGATGTGTCTTCACCTTCAACTGTTGGCCAAATTTTCCAAACTCTCTCTTTTGTTGCCACTTAGCCTGCCTCTCCTCTTATACCTTCTTTAAATTGTCTTCAACAATTTAGCTTTTGTGTACAAAATTAGAATAGTTAGTAAGCTCCATGTGGCCTATGTTCCCTCTGATTTTAGGCCTCAATCCCCACTCAAACGGGTTTATCTTGCATTCTTCAGTGGGTGCATATTGGGCATGTAGGAAGGAAAATCTAACCACTTTTTAAACTTAGCAACATACTCTGCAACAGACATGTCTCCTTGTACACAGTATGTACCCTATTTATATATCATGAAACGCATTGCAACTTAAATCTTATTAAATAGCGTAGAGTGTAATTTAGTTTCATATCTAAAGGATTTAGTTATTTTTAATTATAATATAAAATTGAGTGTGGTCAATAATAAAACTGTAACTAAATATTAGTACTTGCATTCATGAGATATATATATATAGATTCCTTTTTAAAAATCAAAATTATGTGTATATATATAAACATGTTTACTTAATTCCTTTATATCATGTTTAGTTTTTTATATAAGCACGTTTACATAGTTCCTTTTTATTCTTTTTAGTTATACATATAAACACGTTATAATTGGTTCCTTTTAATCTTATTTTGTTATACATGTATACATGATATATTAAGTTCCATTTATCTTGTTTAATTTTAAACAAAATATGATTATAATAATATGTATGTTTTAACCATATTATATATATTTTTGGGTTATATTACAAATAGTAGATAATTTATTTACTTATTTTTAGTAAGTAATTTATTTGTATTTGGTGGTTGCGTGGCTATAACTCTCTTGCAGATTATTAGAGACGACGGTCGACGAAGACGCGAAAAATTAACATATCAAATTTATTTGGCGAAATCTTCAATCTAGGTAAGTGGTGAGAGGAGGTTCGATTTTATGATAATAAAATAACGTGCGATGAAAAGGAATATGGAAGTTCCCAGATATTCATCTAGGGCTTACTACGTACAGTCGAGCCCTGTTGAGTATTAATAATTAATTAATAATATATGAATGGTAATAGTGAGGACTAAAATATAATTTAGCAATCTATAGAATTGCCGTTAATTTATTTATATCAAGATTGCATGTTGTTTGATTTTATGAAACCTTGTGCTGAATGTTATTGTATGAATGATATGTACTTGAGTGATCTTGTTTACTTAATTGAAATTGTGATATTACTTGAATGCACCACATGTTTGATTTCTTATTATGTGATTGATAAGACTGGACTGTGCATTGTGGGTGGTGTAAATCAAATATTGGGATTTTATTGTGATTGACTGATATACATATATAATGATGTAAATTCTGATGAATATTGTGAAATCAAACTGAAACTTATGGAGTTGTGATAATCGAGTAAGTATGAGATATGTGTTATAGATTTTGGAGTGAGGATTATTTTGTCATCATATAGGGAGGGTATGATAAACCTAGTGATTTGGGGAAGTACAACTGAATGAGCCTGACCGTGGAGGGATACAGTCGAACTACAAGGTAAGACTGATAGACCTTAGGGGTACCTCTGGTGAGGAGTTCCTAAGTGGATTATTCCCTAAGGCCGGGAGCTACTGTGCAACACAAGAGTACCCCGACCGTCGCGTATATGTGTCTCGGGTAGAGTTGAGGGGATCTTTAAAGACGTGGTCATTCATGAATTGTCCGTCCACTCCTGTAGTGACATAATATCAGGCCTCCTAACCAAGTACTTCAGAGTAGAATGCTTCAAAATGATGAAGGAGTATAGAGTATATGACATGCATAACATTTTATCCTTGTAACTATTTTATTGTGATTGAATTAGATTAATCTTTGATATTATGTTCTTGAATGCATCTCTTTATTTGTGTTGTTTTGGCTACTCGTGTGTTCTCCTCGTTTATCTTATATTGTTACATAATATCGAAACTCACTATTTGTTGTTTGTGTTTGGCGTTTGCGATGGACGCAGACGAGCTGCAAGGTGTAAGTGATGACTAATACGCTCAGGGTGTCCGAACTCGTATTATCTTCAAGACTTTTATTATATGTTTTTTTACGTCTTTCTAGTTTGGGAATTCCTGATCTGATAGTGACTCCGGGTTTGGACTATATTTGCAATTATTACTAAATTTATTGACGTGTACTTCCAAGAGATTTTGTTGTCTAAAATTATGATTTCGAGTTATTATGTTTGATGGAAAATTTTGGATTAATGTGATATGTTAAGTGATTATGTGATACTCTTTACCTTGGTAAAATAAATGTTTGAAAGTTTATATATATATATATATATATATATATATATATATATATATTTAGATGAATATCATTATTTTTAAAATA